>NW_006912161.1:0-78332 GCF_000523435.1 Bipolaris zeicola 26-R-13
GGCACGTGGGGCGAGTAGGTCCAAGTATTTCAATTCCCTCCACTTTCCAATCCAATATATCCCAGCCTCCCCCTCCCCTCCCAAGTTCCCAACCCAACAAAACAGCCCGAGAATATAGGCAAAAAAAAGAGGACACAACTGAACCATTGTAAGAAAAAATGCGCAAGACAATACATCCCATCAATAAATTTCAGAAAAACAAAACAAAAACAAAAACTCCCGCTGGTGTACGATTTGGTATAATCCCTAACACCGACCCAAACAAATCGCTATAACTAGAAAATCTGCCAAAAAAAACAATAAAAAAAATGAGGACTATACAAGGGAAGAAAAGAAGAAGAAAATGCCGGATCGGGGTATCCCAAGGAATATTCGAGGCCAACACAAGGGGTTTTGCAACCAACTCAAGAATCGTTAAGCAAAGGTAGATATGATAGATGATGGAATTCTCGAACCAGGAGGAACCCGGAACGAAGAGAGGACATAAGGGATCCATATCGGCTAAAAAAAAATTGGAAAGCAAAGGAACCGAAAAAGATTTCTCAAAAACACCCGGAAAATAGAGAAAGAGGAGGATGAGGAGAGATAAACGTTAGTTTGCAGTAGAAATGCTATATGGGAGCAAGACCGTGAACTTCCTCATGTCATGTAAAAGATTTGAACGTTTCAATCATGAAGAAAGATAGATAGGTAGGTAGGTAGAGAGAGAGAGAGAGATTCGTCATGTTATCTTTTTCTTTTTGCGTTTGGTCGTTAAAACATCGTAAGCGTTATCTGGCGGGGAGATCATCATGATCATGACGGCGACGTTGTCTTGGCCCTGGAAAAAAAAAGGGTTTGGGTGGATGTAGATGTCTGTGACGTGACAAATAGCAACTAGAGGCAAAAGAACAAGGTGAATTTGCCGAAATCAATCTACTGTAAACTTTCAGTGTCGGTGCTCCACGGCTTGCTGTTCCCCTGTAGCCACGGCAACGAGCGCTTCCAGTCGCCTCATGTCGTTGTTGCTGTTGTTATTGTTGTTCGGCTGGGCGGGCGATGGACCGAACGTCACGGGTCCCCGCTCGGAAGGCTCACGCTGTGGATGATAGCCTGAGCTAGAACTCGAAAGACTATGGCTATGGTAGTGCTGATGTGGCTGTGAGTGTAAAGGATGGGGCCTTTCCATGATGGATGTCGCGGGCGTGGACTTGTGATCTTCAACAACAACTGGCGCCTCCACGTACCCGTTGCTATGGACAATAGCGGGGTGGTAGTCGATCATGGTCCCTGGCGTCGGCACTCCCTCACTACTGCTAGAATCCTCAGGTGATGTGCGCTGCATTGCCCGCTGTGGTTGACTCATGGGCCCATTGTACCAAGCTTGTCGTTTGCTCTTTCGTGGAGTCTCGGGCTGCTCCTGGGACGTCCGTGGTGACGAGTTTATTGACGGGATCTGGATAGGCTGAAGGTTGGCCGGCTGTCGACTGAAGTAACCGTGCGGGGCTGTCGTTGGCCTTGCGGTACTTGTCCGGCCTGCACTGCCGGGATACTGTTGCGACCATTGCTCTCTTTGCGAACCCGGGCCGGCGATGTTCAGTCGATCGATCTCCCATGAAATGCTTGTTCGCTTGTGATGGCCCCGATTTGGCGGGGGTTCCCTTGGTGCATGGTATGTCAATGGGCGACCAGGAGCATCCACCTGCATCGGACTTGGCTGACGTCGAGGTAGTGTTGGCGGAGGCGGAGCATGATCAAAGCTCTCAATGCCCGGAAGTCTGGTAGTCTGTGAGGCAGCAGGCTGCGAGGTGTACAATGGTCGTGGAGCATCAGGTGTTTGGTGATAGCCCAATCCACTCGTCGCTGGCCGAGGGCCAGAATAGGTTCCCGGGTGCCAAGTTCGTCGCCTCCAGTCTGCATCGGCGTTAGAGTCGCCTTTGGACTCGGAGAAGTTGGAGACGGTAGGACTAGCGTATGCGCTGCTTTGTATGGAATATGTAGGAGGGGCTGTCGATTGCAGAGGTGTGATATAGGTGGGAGGGCCTTGTCCAGGAGGGCCAGCAAAGGGGTTTGGGTTTGCATTGGACGAAACAGACTGTCGACGTCCTGGTGGCGGTGGTCCAGCCCAGGATACTGGTCTTGAAGTGCTTGTGGCAGGAGATTGCATAGTTGATCCAAAGTGAGCAGGGCTACCAGTGGCTGCGGAGAAGGTAGCAGATGTAGGCGTTGTAGGTGCATTAGAGGGTGTGTCATATTCAACAGGCCCAGGACTGCCCATCATAGGCGGATCATATGCACTTGCCGTGTTGAGCGACAGGCGTGCTCTGGCACTCGCACCACCATCACTAGCCATGGCGAGAGGTGGGGGTCTGCGGCGAATATCTGGTGATTGGGCTACGCTCACACTTGACATGGTGGATGTGATGCTGGAAGCTGACAAATTCCTGCTGTGGCCACGACTGTGTCCGCCTGTGCTGCCCAGTGTATTTGCACGAGAGCGGTTCCCAGGTGGGCGTACGCGGTCAGTTCGTATTTGGCGTTGAAACCTCGTGCCTGTTGCGGCGAGGGATTCGGACGGGATGTCTTCATTTACATGGACAGTTTGTGCATGTTGCCGCAGATTGTCGAGACGAGAGAAGCGTCTGGAGCAGTGGCATTGGAAGGGCCGTTCACCCGTATGTTTACTGAGAAGCACGTTAGGAAAGTAAGACAAGTCGAACAGCAGAGCACGTACCGAATGTGCCGTGCCAAATGTTCGCTCCGGGTGAAGCTCAAGTTGCAGGGCGGGAAGTCTGTGCAGAAGAAGCGCTGTCCCTTCTTCTTCTTGGACGGCCGGTTTGAGTCGCTTGTGACGCTCTCGTTGTCGGATCCGTCCTTGTCATCGTCGCCGTCGCCCATCTGTACGTCTTGTTGTGTGGCTTTCTGTGCATCTTCTCTACTCTGCTCGCTCTTGTTCGAAGCTGACGGTGTTTCGCTCAATTCGCGGGCGGGGGTAAAGGGAGACGATGGCAGTGGGCGCTGGCCAGCAAGTCCTGCAAATGTATTGCGTGTGGGTGTCTTTGCGGCCGGATCTTCTGCCCGGACATCTTCCGCGGGCTTTGGGTCTGCAAAGAACCTGTTATTTGGGCGGGGAGTTGTGGGAGTTGTCTCGTCGCCTGGACGCCCTTGTGGCGGCTCCGGGACCGGCAGGGTAGTGTTGACTGCTTGAAAGCTAGACATGGTGGAGAAGATGGTGGCTTAGCAGCCTGGACTATCCTCCTCTTGTCGCGTGTGGTGCAATGTGCGGTGCGCACGTCTATAGGAACGGGGCGCGTGTTACGTCGCGATGTGCACAATGAGAAGACGCTTACGACGGGCGCAGGCGATGGGGGGCAGAGTGCAAGGTTAACGTAAGCGCAGAAGGCAGGACGCAAGCAGGACGCTTTGAGCGGCGCGATCAGAGGAACAGTGCCGGGCGTTCCTGAAGCGGGCGGCAGAAGGCTGAAACGGGATGATGACGAATGAAGAGCGGCGTTGCAACAACATCCGGGCGCTGCCTCCAGCGAGCGAAGACAAAGAAACAGCGGTGCACAAGTGTGGTTAACAGGATATAGTGGGTCGCGGCGTGGATTTGTTATGGACGGGTCGAGGGTGGACGGACCAGGCGTGTGGTGGAGGTTGAGCAAGCACGGATGCTCGGAGTTTGGGTGGGTGGTGAGTGTGATAAGGCGCGTGGTCGGATGCCTCAGGTGGCGGGGAGGGTACAGCTACTAGTAACAGCCCCTCGTCGACGGGGACCGGGTCGCAGCGCACACACACAGGCACGGGAGCCGCAGAAGACGGACAGCAATAGGAAGGGCTGGGAGTGGGGATGATGAGCAGGCGCAGCCAGCAGAATGCTCGGAGGGGGGTGATGGTGTGGTGGGGTGGGAGGGGGAAATGCAGGAGAGCGGGATTCGAGACAAAGTCACGATTGCGTCGCGGCTAGATGGTCGGAGGGGTTGGCTGGGAAGGCCGGTAGTAGTAGTAGTAGTAGTAAGTAGTAAGTAAGGCAAGTAAAGTAGGTAGCAAGCAAGAGCGAGTAAGTATGGAGAGAGTAAGGCACAGGACGGACGGCATGCTAGCGGGCCTGGCCTGGCCTGGCAGCAGCAGCAGCAGCAAGCACCTGGGCTGGGGTTTACTTACTTACAGCAGCAATTAGTGAGCCAGCGGCGACAAGGACCATCTGGTCTGCAGATCCCTGAAGCCCGCCTATGGCATGCAAGCCGTCCAGGCCCCCGTCGTGTCCGCCCGTCAGACTTGCAGCCCGCAGTCATACTACGCTCACTCTAGTGTAGACGACGAGCAGGCAGAGTAAGCCAGGCGTGCGAACAAGTGCTGCACATCCGACTCCGACTCTGCACGCCGCGACACGCCCTTTTTCACGTGTCACCATGTCTGCACCTCGACTAGACATGGCCCGTTGGCTGGCCACGCTGTACCGCCGTCGTCTGTCGGTCCCAGCAGGCCGTGGTGAGCTTGCCCGTGCGGCGGCGAAGCAGTTGCACTTGGGTTCGACGTGCATGCGAGGCTGATGCAAGGGGGGGACTCGAGAGCAGATCCACACAAAAAAGTGTTGTACCTTTGTACCTTGCCGAAGCGAACGACTAGCATCCGTCGCTCTGCCGGACTTGAGCGACTCGATCACTGACTGGCCGTGTCGCCTCGTACCACAGCGACCCGATGCCCGGTACCCTTCGTGGTTGTGGCTGTGGTTATGGTTGTGGTCGTGATCGTAGTCGAGGTCGATGCTTCTGCTCCTTACCACTGCTGCTGGTATTGCTGGTGCTGCTGGCCAAAAAAAACAGGCGGGTAAGGCGGCCTCGTCACCTCATGAGCCTGGCTGTCGAGGCGGTGGGCGATGGATGCTCTGTCGACGCCTTTTGCAGCATGCTGACAGGGCTAAGGACCAAGGCCCCAACTGGCTCGGCCACTGGCTCATAACCCTACCCTACCTGGCCCTAACTAACACTGCGGACGTACGCGGGACGATTCCTTTAGATCGCAAGGGCCATGGTCATCTGCGCCTCTTCACCATCGTCTGTACCATACTTTTTTCTCTCCTCCCCCTCTCGCCCTCTTGCCCTCTTGCCTCTAACCCCCCCGCCTCCCCTGCCACACTCCACCCAAGCCACCAGACTTACTTACAGGCCCCCAGAATCCCATGCAAACCCCATGCACACACACACAATATTGCTATTGACACGTTGCCAATCCCCATTGCCACTCGCACATATGGGCGAAACATGTTTGTATAGACAAGTATAGTATACATACATGTATGTGGGTGTGTGTATCTGCACGTGCAATGTGTACACACATACTACTTACGTATGCAGGCCGGGACAAAAGTGCCTGTAGGCGTAAGCAAGTCATACTCTGGTCCTGCAGCACAAACTCGACTCGCGTGGCGCGCATTTGTCGTCGAAAACCCATGATACTTAGTCCTTGTGCGCCGGTAGGGACTCGCCTGGATGCGTGAAACAGGCCAAGCCAGCTGGCGCCAGCGGCGGTGGCATGCTGCATGGCCCACGCTTGGTGTTGAGGGGCAATCCTCGCACGCCGCCCCATTACTCGCTACTACTTACTTTACTTACTGCTACCGCTACCGCTACCGCTACCGCTACCGCCCACACGCTAGTCTTGCCCACTCCACCTTCCCTCTCCCACCCACCACTACCCCGCCATGTGACGCAACCCATCCCCCTCCGTCCCTGTCTGCACTACGTCTCCCCCTACGCTACGCTACACTACACTACACTACACAAGCACACGCCGTACAAAGTGTAAACAAAAAAAACTACTCGCCTTGCACACTCGTCTTCTAATGCATTTATGGCTTCCAAATCATCCACGCCACTTGTTTTTTTGCCTCTACTCCCCCCCCCCAAAATGCCCCACTGCAAAGCACATGCATCATCCGTGGCCAAGCTGCTATCACACTGCTTTATTCTTCAACTCATACACTCGTTGCCTATCCCCTTTCTATCCCACCCCAACTCCACCATGCCAATCCCCTTCCTTCCACTTCGCCATACAATACAAGAGCGTACATCTAACCCATACGTGCTTACTGAACAACCTGAGCACAAAAATACGTTAGCACAGTCCTTGCACACAAACTTACACACATGCACACAATCACTGTCCTACCTTTTCTCGGAGCTTGCTTATCCATTGAACAAGACTCTCGCCCTGGTCGGCTCGGTCTTCCACAAGCAATGTTTGCGCCCACAGCTTCAGGCTCGGCTCTCCGTCCTCCTTGACAATGTAGAGCGTAGGCAGCGTAATAGACCCTACGCCCTTGGACTTGTGATCTCTCGACTTCTCCACCACTGCTCCACGTTAGAACATTCCATCCCCAATCTCCTTCCCACAACCCTGACTTACCTGCTCGCACTCGCTCAGAGTATTCATTGTCAAGAATAGGCAGTGATGCTTTGCCTTGCTTCAACTGTGTACGGTCTTCAACACCAAACACATCCGCCAACAGTGCCGGGACAGCATCGCGCCCAATCCACCTACTCACGTTAGCTCTTCTGCCCCACCTTCTCACTAGCACATCACCTACAGGAACTGGTTGACTCCGTCATCGATGAGGTATAGACCATACGACACAATCAATCCGCTCGACAAGTTCAATTGAGGTGGCATCGTAATCTGCCCAGTCGTAGGCTCCGGCACACCAGCATCATCCGGCATGTCCTAAATCATGTTAACCGAACGACTTACTGCTTGATCTTGGACAAAGACTTACGTGCAGAGAGTAGAAACTCGGGTAAATGTACTGCACAAGCAGGCGCAGCGGCAAGGTCGACAAGAGATCCAGCGCTGCTGATCGGAGATCACTTGGAATTTGGGCGCTCTTGCGAAGACCAACATTCTTGATCAGACCCAGGAATAGGATGGGGAGAGCGCGGAGGTTCTGAGGCAATTGCAGACCACCACCGCCCATGCTGCCTCCTGCCAGCTCTTTCCTGTAGGTTGACAAAATCTCAATCATCTTTGCCTGCAGCGCATCTCGTGCCGCATCCAGACCACTCGACAGCGCTCGCTCAACCGCCTTGTGGCTGAAATACGTCGTGATTGCCTGCGCATCTGCCGACGCATACACCGTCGCCAGATTCTCCGTCGTCGGTACCGCAAGTGTCAAAACTCGAATGCGCCGCTGGCCACCCGAAGTCGTGTGCAGCACCGCCGCCTGGAGACAGGCAAATGGTCTTGAAATCGTTTCGTCAATCGCAACTTCAATTACCACAGCCTGGTCTCTCGGGTAGGCTGGGAAAGCACATAGATCCGAAGAGCGGTTAAAGAAGTTTCCGTAAAAGGCAGACATCCTCAATCCAGTCGTAGCACGCACACGGAGCACAGCCTCAAGACCAATCTCAGCAGATAGGTAATCAGCAAGCTCCGTCGCAATCTTGACAACATCTTCCTGTCTTGCCGCATTCCATCCAGGGTAAAAGTACGTCTGGCCTGCCGTAAATCGAGGAAGGTTACTGAGCGTAGCAACATCCTGATACGCCGACGAAAAGAGGAACATATCCACCGATACTTGGTTCTTTGAGCATTCTACGGCGAAGGACTTGTACCAGTTGTTGGCTGGCTGTAGGAGGCTGCCTTCCTTACCCGTGCCCAACAGCGACTTGTCTTCTCGTGGACTCAGAGCGGCGTGGCCAACATTGGGCAGAGATGCGGCAATGACGGTAAGCTTTCCTCCAAGCGGGGAGATGAGCTTGTGCGCCGACCGGAGAGCTGATCCCAGAGCGAACCCAGGAACGTGTGTGTTCTGGAACATGGCAGGAAGGCGGTCCAGGAAAGTTTCAATGTTATTGCGACATTGGCTAAGGCTCACAAGGAGATCTGAAGGCATGGGTAGGTAGGGCTCGTCAAGATCTGACACAACCAGCTGTTGGGGCTCATTGGACTCGCTGTTGTCCGGAGGGATTCCGAAAAAGTGGAGGCCATTGTCAACTGCCATGAAGCCGATGCGTGTTCTACCATCGGCATTGGGTATCCGGCCAAGAGCCTCCTTGATTACTCTCGAGACGACTGCAAGAAGACCGTTGTTGACTGCAGCCTGGGTACAGTCCAGAATGATGTAATAACACAATGGCTGAGGCGGGCGAACCATGTATTCCTGTGGCGCAACAAACTCCGTGACGGCATAGTTCAGCTCGGGTCGCTGCCAGCGATCCACGCTCTTTTGCTGCGCCGCGTCCCAGTCGAATGCCTGTGGAACGTCGTTTGTCAGGTTGCACATGTTGCACCTCCACCTATGGCCATGGTCTAGGAATGAAACAAATGGGTTGATGTAGGCACGGCATCGTCGACAACGGCTGATGATTTGGTCCTGCACTACGGGTATCGGATCTTCAGAATCGTGTAGACTAGCGTACGGGCTTATGACCAAAGCAAAGGGCAATTTGCTCTTCTTGAGTAGGTTGTGGTTTGTGGGGATAGTGTTGAGCGTACACCGCACATACTTGCTCGATTCGTTCGCAAACTCGGAGGGCGTGGCCGCAGCGTTGGCTGGTAGGTTGATCGGTGGAGGGGGGTTATACAACTCTGAGACGTGGAAGGGCTGAGCAATGAGATCCGAGGGAAACAGTTGATTCTGCTGAGTAGCTGCTGTGGGTTGCTGGGCTTGAGGGGCTACCTGTCCTGGACCCAAGTTCATCTGTCCAAACTGCTGGTTGAGGGCATTTGGGTCTTGAGGCGCAGGCTGTCCATATGGTGCAGGCGCTCCATATCCGGGAGACGGTGCACCATATCCAGGCGCAGCAGCAGGTGCACCATATCCTGGTGATGGTGCCCCGTACATGGGCGCGGGCGCACCATAGCCTGGTGCTACTGGAGGGGGGGCTGCGGCTGCGGCCTCTTGTGTATTCGCACCGAATTGGTATCCCGTTCCTGCTGCATAGCGGTCTCTCTTCTTGCGGTCCGCCATGTCGAACGTCAGCGGGAGTTTGAAATCGGAAGAGGTGCGAGTTGGGGCTGGAAGAATGGCAGGACTGGCGGACTTGGGCGTGAATTTAGAGGTGAGGTTATAGCTCGATGTGTCTTCTTGGGGAACGGCACATTCCGCGCTAAGGGACCCCCACCAAAATGTGCACAGACCCGTGTATACCACGATATACTACTAGGTGGGACAAAGTGTGGAACACTCTTTTCTTAACCGTCAGGCATCCACTTAGCCAAACTTTTTCCTGTTACTCTGAGACACCCTTACATTATTCCAGGCAACACATATCTCACTTCTAAATACGTGTCGACACGAGAACGGACTCAACGACGATGGTAGGAGACACATTTGACTAAAACATCAGATCGTTATTACTCATTAAAACATTAAGACTTTCGCACACAGCCGTCCTCCATGATTAAGCCACGTTAGCAACTTCTTGTCTAGGAGTCTGTTGATGCTGAGCGCTGACCCTGTCTGCTTCTTCCAGTGGATAAGCAGCCGATCCAGCTTTGTCGTACTGCACACCAACTGGACTCTCGCTCCTCGTTGTACCCTCATTGGTGGCAGACTCTGGAACAAAGGCTCCCGCCGCCGCAGTTCCTGGCATCGCACCTATTCCGAGGTTGCCTGCATTCGAGTGGATGGGTTCAACCTCTAACTGGTAGCGGCGGAGATCGTCTTCAGCGTCATTCAGAACCTGACGCGCTGTTTCTCCCTCAGCAAATGCGGGGTGTGCATCTCCTGGTACTATTGGAGTATCATCGACCAAGTTCAAGAGACGACGAGCGTGCTTCGCCAGGATTATCTGCTTCTCTGCCCGCTCAATGGTGGCTGCAAAGTGGAGGTCATAAGCCTCCTTGAACTTTTGACGGGTCTGCAAGAGTCAGCAAGAGGTATTTGTTGCAAAGAAATCGCCATACAATATTGTTGAGCTGTGCTTCGGCCACCAAACTCTGGGCCTCTGCACGGACAAGCTCCTGTTCGAGCTGAACTATTTTGGTACTCTGTGGTTCCTTGTACTTCAGCTTTGCGATTTCATCAGAGACCTAGAAAGCTGATTAGAACATTGCGAGCCAACGAGAACGCTAGAACATGCCTTGGCCTTGTGGTCTCGGCTGGGCTGCACTGAACTCTCGGTATTGCGGATCTGCTTGAGGATACTACGGTAATCCTCTAACGATTGTGCGAAGACATCCTCCTGTTCCCCAATTTCCGCAAGCAATACTCCGAGTTTGTCGGAAATATCCGAAATAGTCTCGTCCTCCGTAGCCTCACCCCATTCAGACAGCTGCTGAGCGATACTGATTCGTTCGCGCCCAGCAGCCTCATGAGCCGCAATGGCATGATTTTCGGTCTTGATGATCTTGAACAGCTTCTTCGAAAGCTCTGGCTGTTGCGTGCCCCGGAGAGATGCCATGGTAAAGCGGTGCTTGGGGGCGGACTTCTCGCCGCTGCCGCTACCCTTCTTGGAGCGTACTGAGAGCGATCGATTCCTGAACAGAACATGGTGGTTAGCCACGGCTGTAAAACACGAAATTAAGAAGGCAACAAGGGTTGATTGTTGGCATGCAATCCTGCTGAAACTTTGCCCTTGGCAAGGCACTCTCTTGCATAACAGATTCCGAGGAGCAATCAGTGGCAGATGCTCTATTTTTGGAATTGTAGAGATGCAATGCGAAATTAAGCCAAGAGGCCGGACTTACATGGTGTCAGAGTTTCACTAAACAACAGGTAGATGGTGTGGCGTATGTGTACAGTTATCTTCTGGATACGTTTAAACTGCTAGGTTGTGCTGATGCCGCAAGAAAGTAGGCAAGTTGCCCAAGCAGGCTTGACCGGGGACAGAACAAATTACGGAGTGATACTGCGGAGCAACAGCTTGTATGAGGCGTCCAGGGCAGGTTGAGATGCGAGGATACTGCAATGGGGGTGCTGGTGGGGAGTGAATTACTGCATGAGCTTGGGTCTGGTGGGGGGAGGGGGGGGGGGGGGGGTGATTGGGGAAGTCGCGCCAGACACGGTGATGTCATAGTCGTGTCAAGCGGAAGGCGCGCAGGTTACACGCACAGCCTGTCGCCGCTTCCTTTGGGTGCCGAGTGATCCGCCTCTGATGGCTATAGGTCGCAGGCTATGGGCGGCAAGAAATATCAGTCTTGGACTTTCTGATAACACTGCAGGCATAAACCGAAGCGTCTTGCTTGCCGTCTATCCATCGGGCACACCGTCCGCGGAGGCGCGCAGCAAAGTTTGGTGCGCAAGGCACATAAGTACATGCATACCTACATAGTTACATGGCTAGATGTCGAGGTGTAAGTAAGCAGCCGGACAAGTAGCACACGGCAGTTGACGCGAAAAGCTGTAAAGCAAAGTCGAAAGCACTGACGGCCATGGCGCCATGATATGAACGGCTATCCCGGTCGAGCCACGGGTGCCGCTCCAAGTGCCGGTCGTACTCGAGTGACAGCACGATATATTTGCGACCGCGAATTCTGGGGTAGTCGAGGCCCTGCGTACGGCGAGATACGGTAATTGCGTAACTCATAATCTCGGTCGCAATCCAGCGGAGGGCCAGTAAAATGGAGCGTGTTTCTGCCATGTAAGTACTTACTAAGATACGCAGAATCCATGAGTCGAGATACGAACCTGTAAGGTATCAGGTAGACTGGTTTTGTCAGCGCACAATATACACAGGACAAACGCCCCCCACAGAACCTGGTAGGCACTGTTATGCAAACTATGAGGCCGCTGCTGGTGCTCCTTCATGTCACCTGATGTCGAACGGTCCGATCCATAAGTACAAGGTGCCGTACGACTGCAGCCACAACTCCGAGCCGGCATTTCTTTAGACGGGCCAATCGCTTCACTTACTGCGCTCCCGCAAGCGCCCTAGGCCGTTGTCGCCTCCAGGGGGGCCAGGGGGGGGGACATAAAATTCCGCGCTGGGCTAAGGAAATCCCGCTCTTACCTGGTGTACTCTTACCACGGCAGCCTAAACGAGTAGGTGTTAACAGAACAACTAAAGCCTTTTGTGTTTACCGAGCACTGTGCCGCGTCCACAAGCGGAAAGCCAACGTGCATGCAACAACCCTGGTCCGCCAATGAGCAGAGTGGAGCGCACCCGTCACTATAAACGCCAAGCCCAACCTCCGTGCGGCAAGGCTGCATGCTGCGGCCCTGATTTCGGCTGCATATTCATCTATACCACGCCATACGACACTTGCCCATCTGTGCGGACTTCTCGTGCCCGTTACTCCGGCGTACAGGCTCATCTTTCTTGGTATCTTCTCCAAGACCTCTATTTGTTTCGAGGCATCAATGGGGTAAGGAACATTCTATACATTGCCAATACATGCCCATCCTAGTCGATGAGATGACCAGGATCAACACGTCCCTCGTCTACATGCAAAACCATGCCACTCTTGAAGCATCTGGCCCTAGGCTTTTGGTCAGCAGCGGTAAGTACTTTTTTTCTGTCCTCTGGACGCGGTACATGGATGGACGTTCCACATGCCGATGCCTCAACCGAGCCGGCGACCGCGTCATGCAATCAAGTCGTCTCAATTCCAAAGAACAATATTGCGCTTCGCCAAATCGCTCAACATATGTATGTGAACCGCAAGGTTTGCCCGGCGTTAGAGTTGTGCAGTACTGCGATGCCCACCGCTAAGGCTTAGCGACCTCGCAACCAGCTTCTCGAACGCATCGCTTTTAGTAAACTTTGTAAGCCAGGATCCAGTTCCACTATTTGCTTGGCCTCGAGGCACGGTGACATGATCAGCACACACCCTTGGCGTTGCAACTGCTTTCATATCACACTGCGCTGATTCGATGTTTCCGTCCAGAGGCGCGGGGCCTCCAGCCGTGTGTTGAGCAAAAAAGGAAATATCCCAGTGTGTGTTTTGTGAAAGGTCTCCGCATGCGTGGCAAGCACAGTGTACATGCAGAAAACAAAAACGTTATCTCTCCTAGACCCAGCGATCATCAACAATCGCCATCTCTCGTGCTAGTTTCATGGCCGACCCTATGCCTAATTAAGGTAACAGATGCGTGTCAGTTACATACTTACACACATGTAGCATAAACTCAGTCCACTCAGAGGTCCGATAATGCTAATCCTTACCCCAGACCTATTGTGAGTACACGTCCTACCAGTAGTAAACCTATCCACCAGCTCGGGATCTGCTAGCACAGATGACCACATTCATCTGGGGAAATTGCCATCATGTTATTCGGTCATTCAGGACTGCCGGTTGCCAGGATCTAAACTAGCACGACGTTGAAGCTCGGGTTAACCGTCCGATGCTTTTTGGCTGACGATGAGATCCCGGAGGCGGTATAAAGGGACAACGCCATCTTCTCTTCCAGATCATCTCACGTCGCCCCAAGCAACTTTCAAGATGGTTCGGTCTAATGTTTTGACAGCATTTGCTGCTATTTGCCATGTCGCTCACGCTGGTTGCCCCTTGATGGGTGATCAACCAATCGCCCGACGCGATGGTGCCACTGCCATGTCAACCGATGACTTCATGAAGCAGTATGAGATTGACGACAGCAAAGCCTACCTCACCAGTCCTGTAGGAGGGCCCCAACCGGACCAAGAGAGCCTCTCGGCTGGTGAGCGAGGTCCATCACTGCTCGAAGATCAAATTCTCCGCCGGAAAATCATGAGCTTTGGTAAGAGCACTAAAAATCTCCGTATCTGACGATTTACTAACCGAGATGTTTAGATCACGAGCGTGTTCCTGAGCGGGCCGTGCACGCCCGTGGTGCCGGTGCTCACGGAACATTCAAGTCATTTGGTGACTGGTCTAACATTACCGGAGCCTCGTTCCTTGCCAATTCTGAGAAGGAAACGCCAGTGTTCATTCGATTCTCTACTGTTGCGGGAAGCCGTGGCTCCGCCGATACTGCCCGAGATGTTCACGGCTTTGCCGTTAGGTTCTACACCGACGAGGGCAACTTTGGTAAGCACCACATTGACGACACACATGTGCGGTATTAACAATCTCTAGATATTGTCGGCAACAACGTTCCTGTTTTCTTTATCCAGGATGCCATCAAGTTTCCTGACCTCATCCATGCTGTCAAGCCCAAGCCAGACAGTGAGATTCCTCAGGCAGCAACGGCCCACGATTCGGCATGGGACTTTTTCAGTCAGCAGCCTAGCACTATGCACACCCTCCTGTGGGCTATGAGTGGACAGTGAGTGGACATGTAGAATGTTTAACCAGGACTATCACTGACAAGTTGTTTCTTTCTCGCAGCGGTACCATTCGTTCCTACAGGCATACTGATGGCTGGTAAGAATAACTTCTCTCATATTTAGATGAACAATATACTAACTCATTTGTCTAGGGGTGTCCACACCTTCCGCTTTGTCCGCGATGACGGCAAGTCCAAGCTCGTCAAGTTCCGCTTCCGATCTCTTCAGGGCAAGGCCTCCCTGCTGTGGGAAGAGGCTCAAACCACTGCCGGAATGAACGCAGATATGCACCGACAGGATCTCTTCGAGAGCATCGAGAGCGGTTACTACCCAGAATGGATCGTGCGTACCCCTAGCCTACTCAAAGGCGATAATTGCTAACATTCTGGTGTTCAGTTTGAGGCTCAAGTCATGGAGGAGTCTGACCAACTTCGATTCGGATTCGACGTTCTCGACCCCACCAAGATTGTTCCCGAGGACATTGTTCCTTTCACTCCTCTTGGAAAGTTGACCTTGAACCGCAACCCTCGCAACTACTTTGCCGAGACTGAGCAGATTATGGTATGTTCTAGTGCTATCTTTACGGGGGTTTCTAGTTGCTTACTTATGTGTCCTTAGTTCCAACCCGGTCATCTTGTCCGCGGTATTGATGTTTCCGACGACCCGCTCCTTCAGGGACGCATGTTCTCGTACTTGGACACTCAGCTGAACCGTAACGGTGGTCCCAACTTTGAGCAGATCCCTATCAACCAGCCCCGCGTTCCCGTCCACAACAACGAGCGTGATGGTGCCGGCCAAATGTACATTCCTCTCAACACTGCCGCCTACTCGCCCAACACCTTGAACGGCGGTTACCCCAAGCAAGCCAACCAGGCCGAAGGTCGTGGATTCTTCACTGCACCCTCTCGATCTGTCAGCGGAAACCTTGTCCGCACCGTCTCCAGCACCTTTGCCGACAACTGGTCGCAGCCTCGCCTGTTCTACAACTCCCTGACCCCCGTCGAGCAGCAGTTTGTCATTAACGCCATCCGATTTGAGACTTCGCACCTCAAGAGCGAGGTTGTCAAGCAGAATGTCTTGATCCAGCTCAACCGTATTAGCCACGACATTGCTACCCGCGTTGCTACTGCTCTTGGCATGACTGCGCCCGCACCTGATGACAAGTTCTACCACAACAACAAGACCATTGGTGTCAACCCAGCTGGCGAGCCCCTGCTCAAGATTGAGGGCTTGAAGGTTGGATACCTCACCTCTGCAGCATCTACTGGCGACAAGGGCAAGGCTCTCAAGGCCGCGCTCAAGGACAAGAAGGTTAGCCTGACGGTAGTTGCCGAGCACCTTGGCGAGGGCATTGACCAGACCTACTCTGCTACTTCGGCCGTTAACTTCGATGCCATCATTGTTGATGGTAGCGCTTCGGCCCTCTTTGCCCCCGCGGGCAGCCTCGCCAACTCCAACTCCACGGCTTCCAAGGCCCGTTCCACCTTGTACCCTGCTGGCCGCCCTCTTGAGATCCTCCAGACCGGTTACCAGTTTGGTAAGCCCGTTGGTGTTCTCGGAGCCAGCAACTCGACTCTGTCTGCTGCTGGTGTTGAGGCTGGCACCCCTGGTGTTTACAGCTTCGACTCTGCCAGCGATGTGGCCGCAGTTGTTACCAAGGTCACTGAGGGTCTGCGCACTTTCAAGTTCCTTGACAGGTACCCATTGGACAACTAGGTAGTGAGACATTTTTGGCAGTTTGTATATAGAGGGGTTTTTTTTATTTAGATTCTTGTGATGAGTACTTTGGTTTAATACCAAGTGGATAGGTTTGTTGAAGTTTAGATCGGTCCGTTAGTGACAAATGCAATTTGGTGTTAGTCTGCTACTATTACTTGAGAAATTGGGCCAGCAGGGTCTGTGAAAGGTGCCATGATTGCTTGTTTTCTGCCAGTCAAGCGTGTAAACGCAAAAGAAGGTGATGTTGTGCGCGCGCATGTGTGCAAGGTGGGCCCGAGGGATTAATGTTGGGCCATGACAAGAGCGGTCTACCAAAGTAATGAGTGTCCATGTTCTGGACTGCTCAATGGGACCCACGACGAGTAATTTCACACCGTGGCCGAGGGTATGTCACATGGCAAGCGGCCCAGAGAAGATAGTCGGGATGTCAGTACTGGAAGAGGGAGCTCGGGTGTCTGCCACGCCTCGCCACGTTCTCCACGTTCTCCACACGGCGTGCTGCCGCTCACGACGTCAACGGCGAAACGGCGAACAGGGAGTTTGCAGGACGCGGCGATGCAGTGCGTGTGCTGGGGGGCTGGGCAAACACACGCGCACACGCACACACACACACACAAACCAAAAAGGTCAGACAGCATCTGGGAGTCTGGCTGGGTGGTGCTCACGCGTGGCTCAGGGCACAGTGCAGGCCATGGGGGTTTGGTTTCCTGGTCTACGGCTGGTCAGAGTGGGCGGGGCTTGGCAGCTAATGCAGGGAAGGGCAGGGGAGAACACGGCAGGCCGAGATTATGGCTACCTATTACTACTCTACCGGCGCAACCCCGTGTGTGTGCTGATACAACGCTGTCGAACTCCTTACTCGACGTCTTGTCTTCTTTGCAAACACTGCGAGTTACACCCCCAAATTCCCCGTACGTTTCAGCCCTGCAGCCGGCTCGCACACCACCACATTACACATTCGGCGCGGCCTAGCTCGCTGGTCGCTCAATAATTGGCCGTCTTGCCCATCTCGCCGCTTCTTTGAGCGACGTTGCCAACACCGCCTTTGTACCCTACAAAGACAAGATACACACACACATATATACATACGCACAAACACGTCATGTCAACAGCAGCAGCAAGCAAGCCGCCTGCCACGAGCACGTCTCGTCGCGACGCCGCTGCCAAGACGTCGTCAGCTTCACCAGGGGCTGCAAGCCGCACGCCTGCCCGCTCCTCCACCCCGACTACCAATGGCGCCAGCGCAGTCTCGCGCACAAAATCTGTTCGTGGAGGCACCACCGGCGCCCCAGTCTCTGCACGCGCTGCCGTCAAGAAGCCTGCTACCCCCTCGAACCTGAGCAATGCGTCGCAGGCCGATGCTGACGAGGCCCGAGATGAGCAGGCCGCCCTGCTTCAAGATCTCAAGGAGCGCCTGCAAAAGGTAGAGGGCGAGGCAGAAGAGCGCCAGAAGCAGATCGAGGTCCTGACTGCTCGGCTGGACGAGGCGCTCGCAGAGCAGGCCAAGCTCGAGGAGCGCGCACACGAGGAGGAAGAAAAGGTCGAGGCGCTAGAGAACGAAAAGCGCGAGCTCACCCGCCAGCACCGCGAATTCGAGGCCATCTACGAAGCCGAGCGTGCCCAGGCGATGAAGGAAAAGGAGGAGACACAGGCACGACAGGAAGAATTGCAGGGCACTATTCAGCGACTCAAGGAGACCATGGCTACCAAGAACATGCCCACTGCTGAGCCTGAGGGCGAGGGTGAGCAGCACCTATCACGTACGTGTAAGTAGTAACCATTTGCCGTCAACACCACGGTGTGATCATGTGCAAATACTGACTTGGTTGCAGCGAGTTTCCGCAATGCGTCTTCGCGCAACAACTCTTCGCAGAACCTCGAGAATGTCGCTTCTTTCGCACCACCCAACTCGGTGCAGCGCAGCAACTCGCGCAGCAACTCGAAGCTCATCAACCAGAAAGACAAGATCATTGAAGATCTGCGCCTAGAGCTCGCAGAGTACCAGGTAAAGATGCTTGAAGTAGAGAACGCTGGTGGCGGTCGTCTGCGCGAGCTCGAGAAGCAACTGCTGGAGACGCGCATGACCAACGCAAGGCTTATGGAGGACAATGAGAGCTTCCAGCTTCTGCTGGGTGAGAAGACCCTTAACGGAGATTTGAGCCGCGGCGATTTCTTGCGAGAGGCTTCCAGTGCCGACGACCGCGCTCCATCTCGCAGCGGCCCTTCAACAAGCCTGGCTGACGAGCTTCAATCGGCAGAAGAGGGCGACGCGGAAGTTGTTCGCAAGCTCGAGACAGAGCTCAACAGCATGAAGGCCCAAAACCAGGCCCTCACTCTCTACATCAACAAGATCATTGGCCGCCTACTCACCCACCAAGGCTTTGAGTCTGTCCTTGGCAACGACGCCGACAACGAACAAGGAGGCCCCGACAAAAATAAGGAGCTTCCACCTCCCCCACCTCAGGAGAATGAGCAGCCCCAAGGCTTCCTCCAGCGCGCCAAGTCCGTGGCCATGGGTAACAAGAACAAGCCTCGGCCCCTCAGTGGCACCATGGGTCCGCCACCAACCCAGCAGAGTGCACACGAAGACCCAGCCACAGCACCCAGCATTCCCCTTACGCGCTCTGCATCAAGTCGCCACCCAAGCGGCAGCCATCGCCGATCAACGTCCGATGTTCCTGGCGCCGCTGGTATTGTTAACAACATGTACCGCCCCGGAGCGTCCAACCCGGCTTCGCCCGGTGTGGTCTCGCCCCGCAACTCCTTTTTTGGCCTACCAGTCAACAGTGGGCCAGGGTCCAGCAACCCCGTTTCCAGAGTCCCATCTGGTCAAGGCCCTATCCCAGAGGACAAGGAGGTGGATGCTCGCACCGAGTCTTCGTCGGCCAGTCACGTTGACACACCTAGCCCGCCGCGTCAGCTCGTGCGCAGTGAGACCAGCACTAGGGTCATGACAGGCAAGGGTATGCAACCGCTGCGCCTGGTCCAGAACGAAGAAGAGGCTATGAAGGCGCGCAAAGCTGCCAACAGAACCAGTTGGTTTGGTGGTCTCTTTGGTCAGACGCCACCTCAGCAGCAACAGCAACAGGACACTGCCTAGTTTGCGTCGTCGACTGGTCTGACTTGCTTGCTTGCTGGTTGGACTTCCTTCTTCTTTCATGTTTGATGTGAACTCTTTTTCTGATCCCCCTCATGTAAGTAACTTTCATCATCATCACGAGCCCAATATTTTTATTTTTGGATACGACGGCACACGGTACGACTTAATGCAGGAACAACAACAACAACTCAAGAAGAACGAAGTAAATGGCCAAAGAAATACTAGTTTTTTTTTATTTCACAGAATAAATGGGGGGGGGGGGGGGGAGAGAATTGAATTGATGGGAAATATCGTGTCCATATGTCTTTAACTTTTTTTTTGAAAGTCGAACATATGGGCGGTTTTTTTCCAGTATTTTTTGGGGTGCAACGTGGATGGATATGCTGGAAAGGATATGAAGAAGAAAGGAGTTGGGGGGTTTTTTTCTTAATCCATAATTATTGTTTTCTACTCGGTCCCTAGCCTCCCCTCCCCTTGATTCTTTGTATTACCCCCCACCCCAACGAAACAATGTATGTAGATAAGACGACCAAACCTCTCACATCTTTCACGTCTTTAGCTTAGTAAGTTTATTCTAGTCTTCCTTCCTTTTTTTTTGTCTTTCCTTCTCAGTGAAAATCGTTTACTTGTGAATCGTTTAAAATTCGTTCATTTACTTTCATCACACCTTCGCACATCTCCCCTCGTCATTCTCCCCCTCCACAGCCCACAGGTCCTAAACTCAAACTCCCCTTCCTCGCACTACATCTCGCACACGTCGTTCCACTGTGTACACGTCTACGCTGCGTCCCCTGCGGACATAGTGGCGGCGCTAGGCTGTGCGTGATGGCGTGGTCGCAGTGTGTATACTGGATTTCCAGCACGTGCGCGCATGGTTGTGGGGGTGGAGAGGAACATGTGTGGAGGTGGATGTAGCACATGGGTTTTTTTTTCAGGGTGTGTTTCGGGTCGGTTGGTTGGTGTGTTTGGGGTTTGGTGAGTTTCTTATTTCTGTGTAAGAATTACCCTTTCCCCTCTCCTGTACAATGTAGTGTGTCTTTGTGTCAGTGTTTTTATTTTTATTTTTAACGGAGATATTTAGCTTCTGGGGTTGGATTGTGGGGTAGAGTATTTGCTTGTTTGGTGGTGGTGGTGATTGTTCGGTATAAGTATATGTGTTTTGAGATTTGTTTTTTGTTCGTATCTCTTTCAGGTACTGAATCCTTAGGACTGAGACGGGAAACAGTGTTTTGTTGTCTTGTGTTTGAAATGTCTTGGGTAGCGGGGTTGAAACGATGATTTGATGTCGTTTGGTTTTGTTTGGATGGCTGACGCACTTTGTCTCTGAGTGGGGGTTGGTGTGTTTGTGGATAGATTTGTCAGTATGGTATCTGGAGAATATATGGTCACTGGCAGGCTTGTCTGTGAAATTTCTTCTGGAATCGTTGCGTCTCTGGTTATATCATAACATTTTCAATATCAACGCAAGCACAAAATCATATGATTTTCTGTCACTCATCCTGTTGTCCACGTGTGCTTTTAATCATTACAATTCTTATAAAATTAATCAAACATTATTCGTAGTTATGTGTAGCTCATTTCGTTCCAAGGTATTAGTAGACTTTTATACGCCTTATCATACAGCCAGGTCTCTCAGTCAACATGAGTGAGATTGTATAACGCCGTCAATGCACGAGTAGAACCCATGGGTGCCAGCGCCCATGAAGCTGCCAAACAATCAAATATCCCCAATCCCACCTAACCATGCATGATGAAAGCAAAGTCCTGAGATTATTTCACAACATCAAGTAGTGAACCACAATCTGCCTAGTTCCCAGACCCCTCCAGAATCTATGCAGCAATCGTCTTTGGCGCCGCAGCTCGCTCGACCCATTCTCCCAATCCATGATCTGCAGTCGCCCAGTAGTCGCGCGTCTTCTTGTACATGGCCAAGCGTTCCGATAGACTCGGGATAGCCATGATCTCTTGAAAGGGAATCGGACGCTCCTCTACAGGCACATTTGTAAAGTCAATGGCAGTACCCGAGTCTGTGCGTTTGGGTTTGGCCCATGGCTGGGGTGGTCGGATGCTTGCCTCGGATATCTTGCGCTCTCCAGGAGGTGGGAGATGTTGCTCGTTCCAAGCAATCTTTCTTTGAGATGTGGTTATTGCGTTGTATGGTTCAAGATTGGTGGCGGTTGAGTACATTGACGAGGCTGTGGTGGGACGGGCCGATGCGAGCTCTGGTTGGAATGTACGACTTTTTGATACTGAGGTGGAATTGTCTGAGTCGCTTTCCAATCCGATGCTCTGTCCTAGTCGTGTTGTGCTACGCTGAGTCCTTAGAGGAGTAGGACTGCCATCAGACCTTTCCACTTGGCTGTTCACCTGACTTTCTGGCAGATGCCTCTCCTCGCTTCCACGACGTGATCTTGAGTGAGGAGAGAAAGACTTTTGTCTCAATCTAGAGAAACTCTCCTTCCACGACAGGCCTGGTCGTCGTGTGTTAACCGGTACGGTATCTGAACGGCCGCGTGTTTCTAACTTGGCGCCGTCAGGGCCAGGCGGCGACCGTTCATTCGGTTCAGCTTCATTGTGACTGAAGTAGTTGTCAAGGCTTGAGCTCCCACTACCCATAACATTGACGCCACCGACATGTCGCGCGTCCATTGGCTGTGAGATGACAATTGTCTTAGTCTTAGCCATGACTTCGTTATGGTACCCAATAGGGAATTGCTGTAGATTGTTAATGCACAAGTGGTTCGATTGATGTGCGTTGACTGACTGGAAGCGGATTGTTTCGCGTATATGTGGGCCTTGAGCAAGTATATGCCGAGGGGCGGAGGATGCAACAACGTGAAAATTTGGTGATTCAAGTGCGGCGTGCGGAGTGAGAACTGTGTGTTTTCGATTCACCCCGACAATCGAGGCTATTATGATCTGCAGGATGTGTGATAATGCTGTGAGGATGCGTACCGGATGTTGAACTAGGCAACAAGTAGAGGACAATTGAATAATGCGTTCAAGAAAGAAACAGAGCAGGATGCAGGCCCGTTGAAAGTCACGACTTAATCTCGCAATGATGCAACCACAATTGCCGTCTGACGTTCTGATACTCTCAACGTGGCTGATTGTCGGAGTTGGTTCGTCTCAGGCAGAATCGGGTCACCTGAGACACGCAACGTCTGTGAACCACGAGTGTAACTGCGGGTAAAGTCGAACCCGTTTCAGTACCAAAATCAGGGAGATAATAACCGCAGGACTGAACAATGTTATGGATATGTCCTGTAAAAGTCTCCTGGTATAGCCTTGTTATTGCTTGTGAGCTCTTTGATGCAAGTCGGAAAATCGCCTACCCATGCCAGGGTACTCTCGCGGACATTCTTAGGACAGTAGAGGAGTCTAAGTGGATCACGTTAATTCATGTCATAATCCTCTCTTGACGTCTTTTCAACAAGAGAGCAAAGTAGTGATACGTATAGCGTGTCTCCATAGACCGGTCAGGCGTGAGCCGAGGCATGTCTGCGGGTGAAGATCAACATCCTGCGCAAGCCACCAGGTATCACAACACCAGTTTCTGTGGAACATCCGGGCAAAGTCCTGGATAATATCTGGCGGTCAAACATGCTGCTTTGTGCCTGGTATAATGACGTCGAGTCTTTTGTATGCAATACGCGCGCGGCATGACCCGGAACAAACGCCAGAGAGAATAATAATCGCTTTGTAGCTGGTACACAACGTCATGTTACATCAAAGAATTTTGCAGGACAATACTGTCCTCTTATTCTCTGTAGAACGCGCGCTTCCTCTAGGCGAAGCGCACGATATCGAGCTGAAGCGAACTCGCGACGTGGACAAAGAAGTCCTTCTTCTACGCGCGATCCTTCGGTATGCATTCAACACTACGTCCGGCCAGCGAGGCTGGATAAAAGGTGTGGTGAAGCAAGGGGTGTCTCCAATCATTGCCCATGTCTCATCCCAATTACCCACTTATTGGTAGGAATTGGCCAATCACACCTATTCAGGACTATGGCTCCGTTGCTCACGAGGTTAGCGGCTCCTCACCACCATCGTGAGGCTCCACAGCAACAGCACTTGATGTTGCTTGGACCCTCATCCAGGGGGCGCCATCATGCATTCTTGACTCTGTGCACAGGTAAGGCTGGCGGCTCTTGCTACGGAGACTTGCTTGACAGGTGCCAGACGGAATACTCCACCGTGATATATGCTGTATATAAGTTATCATGCCTCATGCTGCCTGGAAGACATTCAACAGCCCAGCTCTGAAGATTCCTTCGCTCGTCGCTTCTCAAAGTATTCACTCTTTTTCTTCCTTTCATCGTTCCTGGAGAATCGATAGGCCGGTCCACTTTCGCTATATACCCTCCTTTAGACCCCCTTATTCACTTTGACGACTACGAACAAGACAAATCAGTGTCCCATATTCACTATGAAGAACACAATCATTGCCCTTGCCCTTGCCGGTGCTGCGGCTGCACGCCCAACCGCTGTCATGACGAAGCGTGAGGTTCCTCAGGAGCACTCTCATCGCAACGTCAACCTCGCTGTCAACACACTGTTGCAGCAGAACAACCCCGCCAAGATTCAGGATCCTGTTTTTGCTCTACTTGGAGCAAAAGCAGCAGCAGAGGGAGCTGGAGACATTGCTGATGCTGGTAAGTTATTTCATCATCAGTACTAGTGCAGTGAAGCTAATCATTTATAGACTGCCTTCAGCTAGCCGTAGCCGACCAGGCCTTTACCAACGCCAAAGAGGCTGGTGATGTGGAGGGTATGACTATGGCGCTTATATACCGTGCTTTGGAGCGCAACACTGGCTCCGTCGGCCTGAAGTCTGTTCCCTGTGAATCGATTAAGGCAGTCAACCCTGAGATTGCTGCACTCCAGCAGCACCAGGACCCTGCTGCTGATGGCGCGCAAGCGCTCAACAAGCAAATTGCTGAAGAACTTGCACGCCAAATTGCTTCTATTGGTGGCGACCCATCGATGGCAAATGAGGCTTCTACATTTGCCCCTGGCAAGATTGGTGACCCTACCGGAGCTGGAAACACTTGCGATGACGCGACTGATGATGCCGGATGTATCAACACCCTTGGGCTTCGTGTTGACGATCTCAGTGAGGCCGAGATCGCTGCTGCAGTCGCTGATGTTAAGGGAGCTGCTAATGGAGCCGCAAAGGGAGCTGCAAAGGGAGCTGCAGCCGACAACAAGAATGCTAACAAGGACAATGAAGCTGCGGCAGAGCAGGCTATTACTTGCGGAAATGATGCTGCCGCCAGTGCAGGCCATGCTGCCGCCGCCAAAGATGGTGCTGCTGCTGCCGCCAAAGATAATGCTGCCGCCGCCAAAGACGGCGCTGCCGCTGCTACCAAAGATGACGCTGTTAGCAGCAAGGCGAGCGCAGACTTTGGCAACTGCGACCCTACGATTGTCTTTGGCCTCCCATCTGATGGTCGCAAGGAGGATGCTTTCGAGCCTTCGGATCTGACAACCTTTAACCATGGCTCGGCCCAGAAGATTGCAATCATCTCCAACTTCATCTGCTCCCAGCTTGCCAACAAGTGCGGTGCAAGCGCCTCAGCTGTCAGTACCTGCGATGCTGCAGCATCTGCCGCTAATGGGCTTGAGGGCCAGGCGGCTGCGACTGCCTTCAACACTGCTCTTGGATTGTAAATGAAGTGAGGCCATTTGAGCAGATGTGGTGTGTAATTGAGCAATAAAGGCAAGATGGATCAACTGGATATGGAACCCTTTTTATGATAATAGACTTAGTCACGCGTAATATGACGCGAACACATCTTCAGCAGGGCATCGTTGTTCAATGTTTTGGTACCATGTGAAGTGACTTGGCATATGCGTGACATGGCAGAATCTTGTCCAAATCGAGAGGCCGACATGCAATGAATCGATTCTTGTGATGAAATGAAGCCGTAAGCTTATAAATATGGTGGAGTGCATGTCGTCCCCGCACGTTGACTATTGAAGACTTTGTGGGTTTGGAACAACACACGTGGAGCTTCCATAATGGGCGGCGATTCGGGCCTCGTATTGTGTTGAGCCCACTTTTTGACCCTCTGCAAACTTAGGATAGTAATTGCAAGAGAAACGGCAAACAATGACGCATTGAGGGAAGACGACCTGGGTCACAATATGTACGCATTAGGCGAGACACGTGCGCCTCTGGTTATTGGTGTGTGATAAGATGCCGCGAGCCAGACCGCTTTCGCAGCCAAGCGCGGGATGCAAGGAAAAAAACGTTTGGGAACTCCAGTCTGACTTGCAGACGGGCCAGAATAGGGGTCTCGCTTGTCAACGTCGACCTTGACGAAGGCCGCAGTTGATCGAGAATGGGCAACGAGGCCAGGCACGATATCGATAGATGTTGTGT
The DNA here is from genome assembly GCF_000523435.1 of Bipolaris zeicola 26-R-13. NCBI lineage: Eukaryota > Fungi > Ascomycota > Dothideomycetes > Pleosporales > Pleosporaceae > Bipolaris > Bipolaris zeicola. The sequence continues at coordinate 25,376 of NW_006912161.1, forward strand.
TGAAGCGAGAAGCGCGTGCCACCGATCACCAGCCCACAGACGGAGACAAAAAGACAAAAAGGACCAGCTTAGACGAGTCATGCAGCATTTGCAGAGTTGATGTGTGTGCCGTCCGTGATGCCCCACAGTGGAGCACGGCCTCCAGACTGACAGCGAATTGGGGTACTCCAGCTTGCGAATGCATCTGTGCGGTGCAGCGCTGGCATCTTCTGGCGGCGTGCTGTTGGCTGTGGCCCACGGCGCGGCGGCTGCAGTGGGTGCGGAGAGTCCAGATGCGAGGGGTAAATCAGCAGGGTGGAGTCGGCGAGGCTGGCCGCGCAATATCGATAGCAATGGCAGCAGGAGAGTGGACGGGGTGGAAAAGTCGTGACAGGCATTGGTGCTTTGCAGAAAAACACAGGTTGAGTATCCGTATGTATGCAGGGGCCGTCGAAAAAGAGGGCCACCGCTGCGGTAAGCGGGCACGGGCCATCTGGTGCCATATCGGGCGTAGCGTTCGCATAGAGCGCGTTGGAGCGCGTCAGTTTCGCTATGTGGTCGTCTGCAGCGCTGGCAGCACCAGCAGCGGCAGCTCGACGTGGCCGAACACATGTGCATAACACGGTGTTGTGCGCGAGGATGCAAACCAGCCGCCTCGGACACGTTCAAGACCGTTGCAACAACAAGCCGGTAGTCGTCGTGTGTTTGGTTTTTCGATGGGCGCGTCCCGAGGGCTGCTATCGACGATCTTGGCCATAGCCCGTGCTCCTGTCCTGGCACTAGCGGCCAACAGCCGTCCACGGGTCACCCGACTTGAATTTGCGACCCCCAACCATCACCTTCACACTTCACGACCTCACGATAATTCCGAGCCGATCTCGCCAGCCGCACGCTCGTCGGCCCCGAGACCAGGCGCCTGCTTGACGACTGTTTCCTTGCCTCTTATTCTACTCCCGTCTTTCGTTTTGCGCGCCCCCATGGACGCCCAGTAAAGCGCCCACTTCGCTTCCGCCCACGGAACCGCTCTCCTCACCGCGACTCACGACTCTTGCCCCCATCGCCAGCATCCTCCACCTCCACCGCCACCCCTCGCCACACTCGACGCGTCTTCCACCTCCTGTTGAGACTTTTGCGCTTTGTCTTTTGCTTTTGTTCCTCGCGCTATCGACATCGCGCCCCAGCACCCCTCGCAACGGCCAGCTACGCGCCTTTGCACACGCAGCTTGTCGCCCATCTTCTTGTCCGCAAGCCCCTCCGCCATTGCAACAACGCCAGTGATCCGCGCGTCCGAAATCGCGTGTCGTTGCGATAGTTGCACCCTCTAGTATTAAAGTCGCAGCTGTCCTGCTCGCACGTGTAACCACCCTGCAGCCGCACAGTCGCGTTTGCAGAGTTCCAAACACCTGTTCGAGCCCAGCCAAACAACCAGCGAACCCTTCTCAGCACTGTACGAACCACCTTGCCATTGTATGCATTGACCGCTCGTCGCGCGTGCACTGTCCAGACCTGACGACGTCGCTGAGACTGACCACTTGGACCCTCCCATCCAGGTTAAACCCGACAGCGTTTCGAAACAGTGGCTCGTCTCCTATTTCTGTGATACATCAGCAACCATGGAGTCTGAACGCTCCGTTTCCACCACCCTACCAAGGAACTTCATGTTCCACTACCGTGACGGCCCTGCTCCACAAACACCAGAGCCAGAGCCGCAACCAGAGCAACTGCAGCCACCGCCGCCTCCCCGCCAAGTCCTCAAGGTCCGCCGCCGTCGTGCCACCATGGTCATGAACCCCGACGACATGGACGCAGTCATGCATCAACAACCCATCCCCACCATTGAAGCGCCGGAAATCATGTCAGAAGCCCCGAGTGAGCTGCCATCCTACTCTCTGTCTCAGGACGACGCCTTCCTGTCTCCAGGCTTTAGCTATACTCGTATGATCTCTCCGCCAAAGACTCCTGCTCACCAAGTGAGAACTATCAGCCACTACGAAGGACCTCAAGACTGGTCAGACGTTCCACACGTCAGTCAGAGCGAGACCTCTAGCAGACCCACCTCATCATCCGGCTTCTCCGATTCGTCTCTTTCGTCTTGCGACAGCATCGGATCCTTCATGTCAAGAAGCGGCAGCTGCACAAGCCCAGAAGATGAATCGTCTGATCCATTCTCCTTCTGTCCGCCACCGCAACTTCAACGCCCGGTGTCGCCATTGATGAACCAACAACCAACACGCTCTGCCAAGAAGCTGAAGCTAAGGGCCAACTTCACAGAGGAAATGGACTACCACCTGTGGATGACTTACATGAATTACCTGCAGGACCCTACAGTGACACCCTTCAAGGCTCTCCCAAGCACTACACCACCGAATGGTGTGTGTCACCGCGTGGCGAGGATGGCTCGAAAGACTTGGAAGGGCCCAAGGCAGGCCCGCGTTGGTGGACTCCGTGTACAGACTCAAAAGAGTGGCAAGCCCTTCGTGCGGTACCCTACCGAGAAGCAATGTCGAAAGCGTCTGCGAGATTTGGCCAAACAGAAACCCACCTTGTCTGCACACTACCAGCGTCTCCTCCATCGATCACCCTCACCGCTTCAATCCTCTCCACCTCCAGAGGAACCACCGTCGCAACCATCGCAATCATCGTCCTCTTCGGTGCCGCAACAGCCTTTGTCTTCACCTTTCTCTCAGGGATCGACGACCTTCTCGACCCGTGACATGAATCTCTCACTAGCGACCAGTACTGCTGCGTCGATGCAGTTGGGCAACCCGCTGTCACAACTCACCAAGGATATTACACCACGACCGACAGCGAGGACATGGTCAAGTGCCCGATCTTCTGCTCATCAGAAGTCGCAGTCGCTCCACATCGGGCTCGGCCTTGGGCTAGGCACTGCACTAGGCTCTCCCTTCCACGCAAAGCTCGAGGCCAACAAGCTCAGCATGAGCCAGAATACCGCACGCACTTGGCATGCATCGTCGACGTCTCAGCCACCACGTCTAGGCTCTCCTTTCCAGCTACACGCACCGCGACCAAAGTCCAAGGTGTTCAAGCGTCGTGCCCTTCACAACAGCTTTGAGGGGAGGGTGCGTAACCGAGGAGAGAGCTTCGTCAACGAGATTTTTGGAGCTCCGGCAGAATCGAGCCACCGTGGTGTCAGGAATCGTGGCTTCAGCCTGGGCGACATGACGGAAGGAGCACGACGTCTTCCTCTGGCCAACGACCCTTCGGGCTTCAACCCATTTGCAGACTCTCGTTCTGCCCTGCCGAGCCCACACTCACCCGCGGTAGCAAATGATGTACTCGGGCAGTCTACTGCTCGCCTAGGCTCACCATTTGTTAGCCGGTCAAACAACATGTTCCCTCGACCGACCATGTCGCACAGCTTTGAGGCTCCCGCATCGTTTGAGCAACGGTTTGCTGGTATGCCTAGCAATGCTACCCGCCTATAGCGGTCGTAGGGTTCGACGACGATTTCTTCCAGTTTGTTAGTGCGGCCCAGCACAACGACTGCATCATTGGCGTTACAACGGTCAGCCTCTTGTGCTATGGCAGCATATACTTGCCAATTTGCTCAGGACGGTGAGCCTGCTTATTTTGAAAAGCATTTCCTATGTTTTGTTTATACCAAACCGTACACTCTCGGTCGCCGACATTGTACTGATGGCGATGACGCCCCTGGTTGCGTTTACCGGGCTTACGACTTTGACATGATGATGCGGCTGAAAGTGTTTCCAATTCACTTCCGTAATACGAGGGCAGGGTGCTGGGAAGTCATGGTGGCATGCAACATGGTGTTCCATGAAGACCAGAAAGACCCTGACCCGATTTGGGCAATGAGGCAGGCTGTTGGCCTGCCTCTGTCCTAAACCATCTCTTTTGTATACTTGGTCATCTTGTCTTGATTCAAGTCTCCACTCCTTCTTGGCCCACTAGACGATGTGGTGCTTTATTTCCTTGTGTTTGTGTTTTTTGTTCTCTACCTTGTCACGACGGTCATGATGAAGGTTATGATGAATCGACGGGATATGGGCGTGAAGGGGTATTCAGTCTTCACGAATCTCAACGATTGTCTCGAAGCGTGAAGGACTCATACCTAATGTCTCTTTCTTTGAGCAAACTCTGCTTCGATGCGGAGGAAGGGATCGGCTGGACGGGTTGTGCGGGCTTGGACGAAGATGAGGATGGGGACGAGGAAAAGCCTGTGCACTCTGATAGATTAGCTGGTCCCGAATGATGACGAGTCTGAGGCAGACGAGCTTGTAATAATGATTGAATGAATGAATGGAATGGATTTGACTCAATTGAGCTGGCCTGGCGTGGAAAAGAGTGAGAAGAGGTGATGGTGCGTTCCACATGAGCCCCTCTTGGTGCAGTGAGCTCCGCAACGCCGTGCCGTAAAGTAGTTCCGTAAACGTGGGTGCTGAGCACAGGCGTCATCATCGTGTCTGTGCCGAAAACAGCCCCCATGACCCATGAATGACCAGGCACACACACTCATACGCACACATGGACGAGTACAGGCACACACACACACACGGGCGCACACAGACTTGGAACCTAATGAGCCAAGCGCCGGGGAAGCATGTGCTGATACTCCCTAGGAGTGACCTTGCCAATACGGGGTTGATGTTTACAGCACAAGGGCAACAATGGCTCTTGAAAACAAACAAAGACAAGAAAAAACTTGTGCGTGCCTACACACCCTCCTATCTGCACCTGGCCCTGCAGTCAGCCGGACGGACATGCTATACGTACATAAGAATATACGATTTGCAGCCAGGGGCGGACGTCATTCGGAAAGAAATTTGGCAGGCGGGGAGGCAAGCGGGAGGAGAAAAGAAAAAAGAGATAAAAGCATGCAGCAAAGAGTGGATGCACCAGGCCACAACGAGCAAACCGCAAAAGCTGAAGCTCTGGCGAGCAACCGCACGGATCAGTCCGTCTAGGCATTCCGCCGAGGCCTAACGTTGTTTGCTCGGGGTGGTGGCCGTAGCTGACCGGCGGCCGCCAGTTAGAGCGCTCGAGAGGGCAGAGAGAAAGAGAGCGAGAGGAGAGAAAAGAAGATCGACCCTCTTTTTTTTGGGGGGTGCAATATATCTTTTTGGCACAGGGCCAAAAAAAAAGATATAACTATTCATTATCAATATCAATGGAAATGAAATAGGTAGTGAGCAGAGGATGGATTCATTGCATGACTGGCAGTGGCCAAGGATGGCTTGTAACCACCAGCCGCCCCCTCGTCTTAGCCGTGCCGTGTGCGTGTGTGGTGTGTGTGGAGAGGACATGGTGTGAGTAATAAGAGTCAGGCTGTGTGGTTCTTTGTCTCGTCTGGTGGTGCGTCAAAATTCACGTCAAGACGCGTCGGGACGCGTCGCGATGTGCAATTGTGCGGCCCAAAGCGGAATGGCGCTGGGCTGGTGGCAACGAGGGGAAGCCGCCTAGTGTGCTCTGCAGCAACCTTGGTTACTCTTTGTCTCTTTGCATTGCACTAGTCGGGGGCCACCACAACATCAAGACGGGATTTCCGGCTGCGGGCACGACTGAGGGCTGCTGAAGGACCTCGTATCGGCTCATGGCTGCAGCTCGTGGTGACACCATATCACTCTTCGTTTCCATGGCGATATGCCGACTCGCGTCCTTCACCTTGCAATGGTGCGGCTGGGCTTATGCCATCAACCACCATCGGACTAATTGGCCCTTTCCTTCTGTCGATTGATTAGCAAGCCACCCTCCCCTCTCCACCACTTCCCACTGGTTTCACGCCCCCGGCTTACTGTGCCCATCCGTGGCCTCGCGACACCATCTCGCATGCTTCTGACGCCACTTGAACGCTGCATCCATGGAAAGTTTCAACTTGAGGCATGTTGGGCCCCACCCCCCTCTTCCCGGTGCCGGTGCCTGGAGATTCGAATGCGGAAGGTTGGACGGAAGCCTATCTGTCGGTCTGTGCCAATATAACTATGGCAACTGTGGCACACCCTAAACCCTTTGATCCAGAGTTGGGAGTATTGAAGGCTTGACTAGACTTTGCAACATGCTTTGTATCTTGCTTCCTGGTCAAGGATGGCTGTGCCTGCATCTTGTTTCGTTCGTCACCACGGCCTACATACTTTCTTGTCCAAGGGTGGTCCTTACACTATTGCATCTGCTTTCTTAACAGTCGATCATCCAACCTCGTTAAGCTCCCCCCTAACACCTCGGGTTACAGTTCGATATACTCCATCTTTTGCTTTTCGCCTTATCACTTGCCCCCTGGCTCTTCTAGTTGCGGTCAATAAAGTATCACTTCAAACCGCGGAGTTCGGAAAGCTTTACCCCTCGGCTCTCAATAGACAGAAAACGGTACGCGATTTGCGTTCGCAGTAGCAATGATCAACGCACTCTGATATCGGGCCTTCACGGACGATCGTTAATAATCCTCCCCTGAACCCGACACAATGGAATCATAGTCCTACCATCCTTGTTACCGTTCAGCAAAGCAACAAGTATAATCTCTGACTGCCCATTGTGGAAATTCGCCATTCTTTTGAGAAAAACTCACTCGAGTCGATCCGAGTATGCCGCTACACCGAACCAATGCAAGGCTTGTCCACAAGAGTCCCGTTAGAACAGTACCTGGTCAACCCAACTCGCTTAAATAGATTCGTCATCAAACACGCACGAGGACATCAGAAGCCGTATGAAGTGGTTGAACAATAATCTGACGACCACGGGATCAAAGGAACCATCTCCATCCGCTGCCGCACGTTGACCAGCATCGGCTATGCAGCTATACCTCATAGTATCCACAATGAATACGAATACAAGCTAAGTCGTTTTTCTCATTACTCTATATCATCGATCCGATGTAGTACCACTAAAGTAACCCTCCATGAGAAAAATCAATCTCGGCGGTATAAAAACAAACTCTCCAACGCCTAGCTATGAACACAGTTAATTATGGGGTATGATAACCAATCGTACAACATATGATACCCCGTACGCTCATTCCTCAGTCTTCACTGGATCAGCCCCCGTCCTTCCGTTTGAACCTCTAGGGGGGAAGGTCAAGATCACCTCTTCCCACCTTTTATGAGGAAATATCACTACCGTTCCTCAATTGCATCTTGCTCATATCACCATTCTGCGGCATCTGAGCCAGCCAGGTGGGCGGTGCCATACCAGTCTGGTCGTGGATGGTGCTAAGCAGAGGAGGCAGACTCTGGAAGAGATTGCGGATCGGAGCCGCAGGATCAGCCATGCCCTCGCCCCCTTGGTTTCCAGTGTTCCAGACATTGATCTTGGGCTGCAGGCCCCTGATGGCTTGGCCGTTGGCTACAGCCAACTTCTCGTAGGTGCCGTTGGTGATCATGAGGTACTGCATTAGGCCTTGAGGTCCACCCAGGACATTGGCCATGTCGCCGTAAGCCTTTGCCATTGCGGATAGACCTTCGGCTTGGCGTTGCTGCGTGATGAGCTCAGCCTGAGCCTGGCGCTCCTGGGCATAGTACTCAGCCTCGGCGGCTCGTTTGGAGACGATGAAATTGGCTTCTGCCTCGCGCTCCTTGGCTTGGAAGTTCGACTCTGCATCACGTAGGCGGCGGAAGGCGACCGCCTCGGCCTCGGCCTGCTCGCTGTACTTTTTGCCCTCTGCCGCCTTTTCTTGAGCATAGAGTTCTCCATCAGCCTTTTGTTGCGAAGACTCCTTCTCAATCTTCGCCTGCACGACCTTGGTAGCTCGGAGACGCTCAAGCTCCATGAGTGCCCTCTTCTTCTCAACTTCCATTTGAAGCTCTGCATCGCGACGTTCAGCTTCGCGTTTAGCGTTGATCCTGGCTACGTTGAGGTCCCTGCTAATCTCAATCTCCTTATCGGTAAACTTTGCATCTGCCGTGGCCTTTTCGGCCTTGCGCTCGGTTTCTAGGACAGCAGTTTGGGCGTGGATCTTGGCCACTTCCTGCTTGGTCTTGCCCTGCTTTTCAGCCTCGCCAACCTCACCCTGCATGCGGGCGTGGGCAACGTCGACCTTTGCTTGGTTCAAAGCACCCTCGTGTGCCTTACGTGAGAGAAAAGCAAAGTACTCTGACCCTGGCGTGTCTTGCAGTTCCTTGACGTTGGCATTGTAGATGCAGAGACCGAACTGGTCAAGCTCAGATTGTACCTTGAAACACTCGTAAGCATGTGATTGATTTGAATAGTTAAGAGGTGAGCAGTACCTGTTGAATGACCTTTTCCTTGAAGATCCTGCGCTCGCGGAACAACTCCTCCATGGTCATTGTGGAAACAATTGATCTTGTCTCGCCCTCAATGATTCCCTTGACAATATCCTGGACATGGCTGCGCCCCTCAGCTACCGCAACCACTCCCTTTGATGCAGTTTGTGTCGGTCTGCCATCACTTTCGCCTGTAAGCAAAACAGCATACTTTTCCAAAGCTTCTGGGTTATCTGCAGGACCGATTGTGAAGACTGCTGGCAGGGAGAATTTCAGCTTCTCAATCGTCATAGCCTGAAGTGACATGGAAAAGTCGAACGGTGTGATTGAGATTTTGGAGACTTTTTGCAGAGGGTAGACGAAGGCCTTTTTCTTGATGAGAACCTTTTGGATTCCTACTCCCGTGATTACGAGGTAGGAATTTGGCTCTGCGACATGGTACCACATGATGGCTGATGTTTTGACTGGACGGGGTTGAGATTGATCGAGGCGATGTATGCTGGCGATTGATGCTCGATCGATGGAGTCGGTCGTATATCAGTCGAGCAGAATTGGGGTATATGATGACAGGATGCGTGTATGTTAGGCTAGGAAAGAGACACCAGACAAAAGGGTCGAACGGGTATATATATACCAACCAAGCGTGTTCGACTATTCCACACAGAATAAACGATGTCGTACCGTATTACCAAATCTTGAAGCGAAGATGATGGTGGATTTGCTATTAATGAACCATCCCAGAACAGCAGAACTGTATACCTTTATACAGCTTCAGCCTGGCCATGATGCGCTCTCACAAGTACTGCTACCGCAAAACACGGCACGCCCAAATGTCGAGCCCGGTGAATGTATGAACAAAAGTGGTTAGAAGATCGCACAGACCATGTATGAGCCCAGGGACGGCAGCCAACCTGGGGTAGTCAGACCCACAATAATTCTGCCTTATGCGTTCACAGCCACAACATGTGACCTTACTCCGGAGGCCTAACTGGGTGTACGGATCTTTCCTTCAAAAGGATTATTCTTGCCCTCCCGGTGACCTAAAGCGTTCAAGTCTGCACTGCAAATCTCATGATTTTTCGGTCGTTTGCTCGGTCGTTTGACGCATTGGAATGCGATAGGCACATCGCTGTGTCTGTCTCAGACATGGACATATAACCTTTTTGCTGTGTGAAAAGCACTGATAGTGGCGTATCTGCCTGAATCTTTCCTTCTTCTTGGGCAGACATGGAGTTTGGTTGGCCAAGATGGACCGGCCCGGGTGGCCTCGGGTGTCCTTGATTGAAAGATGTCTGATTCGCTTACCCGTGTGTGTTTAAGGCATCCTGTGACTACCACAAAGTACGGCATTACGAGACAATGACTGTGGCGATACTTGGCGCTAGTTGAAAGACCTCAGTTGTGAGGCGGAGACAGGGCAGATTATCGTGTCTGCTTTGGGTCGGTGGCTTGTCGTGATCGGTAGAAGACTGGTAACCGTTCTTCCGGGGTTTGCCATCGAACTACCATACTACAACAGAGTAGCCTTGGAGACTTTTTGTATGTGAGCACAAGGCTGCTGTTACACCGTTACCAATTACACGACGTTTTTCGCCAGGCTACGAACCTCGACACCTCACACCCAGGAGCCCACCTATCACTCTTGGAAAGATGTCAGAGAAACACGAAAATGCCGCTCCACCACCATACTCACCCCACGCATCCTCTCCATCACCCTCAATCCTCGACCAACTAAACACCACACGCACCCAACAAATTGAGTCCGTAATCGACACTCACATCCTCCCCCTCATCCACCAACGCATCACCTACGCCATGGCAACCACAACCCTCGCCCTCCTCCCTTCAGACACATTCCTTGTGCCCACAAAATCAGACAACTCCTCCAGTTTCTTCCAAGAAGACTCCTCATCTTCCTCATCTCCATCAGTCCAAGTCCTCGGCTTCGCCTCTGACACCTCTCCCCCGCACCTCATCCACCTATCCGGTCCCATAAACAGCACAGAATTCTGGAAACTACCACTCGTCCTGCACGAACTCGAATCGATCCTAACTTCACGGTTAAATCCACATTCCACTTCTCCCAAAGATCCGCCTAGCTACCGAGATACTACTACTACTACTACTTTTTCTCCTAATACTACTGGTGGTGCAGGTGCGCAAACTCCACCACCACCGCGGTTTTCCCGCCGCAATCTCCTAGCGAGGGTAATGCCGTCGTTGGGCCCAGAACAGGCGTCGCCGGGGAATAACCCAGAGGTTGGCGTGAGACACGTTGATAATGCTACTTCGGGAACGAACATGGTTATGGTGAAAGCGAGGCTCGAGGATATTTGTCTAAGGACAGTGAGCGACTTTGGGTTATACGATACGATATCCAAACAATGTGTTATTATCAAAGTAGATGCGAAATGTTGACTTTTCCTGTTGGAACAAGAATCAAGTATCCAAAAAATCAAGTCTGTAGATGTGATGTGCTGCTTCTCAGTTTGAATGTGTGGAATAAAGTCTGGGCATGAGGAGCAAGAACAAAAAGTGAACTGCAATGTCTAGGCAGAGAATTGTGTGAGCAAAAAAGACCGGTATGTGGTAATGAGGGCAAAAAAAAAGCGAAACTCCCCCGGAAAGGCTCGAACTTTCAACCTCCTGATAAGCTACTGCTGTAACAGTCAGACGCGCTAGCCAATTGCGCCACGGAGGATGTTTGCGAAAGCGCTGAATGCGCTTCGGTTTTGAGTTTCGATGGAAAGAGCAAGTTTTGTATAATTCATATTGCCATTTCTCCGCCATCTTCACTCAATGGTTGAGGCAAAAGCAATGTTGTTTTCACTGGTCGGCTAATGTGTGGGACGACCCAGGATCTATACGCTCGTTTAGCGAGTAACATTGAGCATGCCCGGCTCTTTCCAGAACCCCAACTATCGCCTATACTGCTCGAATACTGTATTGTCGCTATGCTTGTTCCGCATCATCCCTCAGAACCACAATACCATACGGATCCCTATCTGCCTCGCTGACCTCAACAATGACTTCTTCGTCCGCCAGCGCCTCCTCAAACTCGCCATTTTCCTTGTACTCTTCCCTAACCTTTTTCCACTCCTCCTCCACAGCATCTTCCAGCTGCGTACTCATAACCTCGGCGAGGAACCCGCGCTCAGAATTGCTATGGAACAAGCTGATAACTACTCTTCCTTGTTCGATTGCCGCGAGCGCTGCGTGATGGTCTAGCTCGCCTGTGAAGAGCAAATCGACGTCTAGGCCGCTGAGGAGGCCGGAGCCAGAGCCTGCGCAGATGCCTACGCTTTTGATTTGCATGTCAGAGATTGTTTTGCCTTGGGGGATTGCGATTGGGAAGCCCTTGGGGTTGTTGAGCCCTTTGCCTATGCGATCGAGGAGGGTGGGAAGGGGCTGGGCATGGTCGAATCTCACGATGCGGCCCATGCCGGCGCTGGGATGTGAAGCGAGTTCCGGCGTCTGAGGTTTGATGACTTCTCTTTTGTGTGGAGCAGTAACCGGGGCTGTTGAAGTGAGCAGCTTGCCAAGTTGTAGGGTGCGCTGGCTCGGGTGGTGGTTCAGGGTAAAAGTTGGCCGTTTCTTCTCAATGAAGGGATCGTTGTTGTTTTCCTCTGTAGGATTTGAGGGCTCTGGTTGAGCACCCGCGTCTGGAGACTGACCCACATTCTTTGTGCCTGTAACAATATCTGCTAGCCAATCTCCCAATCCTCCTGGTGCCGCATCTAACGCTGTATGTGGACAGTATACACTAATACCATAACTGGCTAGCCGCAGTAGTGATTGCTGTTGTGTATCCGCAAGAGTCAATGACTTCAGGCCTCGAAATATGATAGGATGGTATGCGATGATGATCGAAGAGTTGAGTGCAATGGCCTCGTCGGCAACGGCTTTGGTGAGGTCAATGGTGAGGAGGACGGTGTTTGACTGGCGGCGAGACGCATTGAACGGTGCTTCGAGTAGCAATCCGGTATTGTCCCAAGAATTGTCTGCAAGCTCTCGCGGATACCTTTATTTACAATCAGTACTTTTCCAGAGAAAGTTTGTATATGTTTGGTTGTCTGGCTGTGAGATTCAAAGGAACAATATTCAGCCTGTGGAAAGTAAACCTACAGCCTCCGCATTGCTCTTACAACCGCCTGGGAGAACGGCGCACAAGTAGTAGTCGCATTCATTGCGAATCGCCGTGCCGTGGACACAAACATACAGCTCTTAATGGAAAAATTGCAAGCCCAAAGCAGCAATACTTTGCAATCACAAAGGCACGTGCCAATCACCCCTGCACCCGTAGCTGACATGCGTCATCAGCCCCTCCCCGCTTCCGGTCTGCGCCTTTTCCTGATCCGGAGACCCAATCTTATCAGATCCGAAGATAGGAACACTGGAGGAATATCACATCATTACCACATGGATCCACGACACAAACTTTACAAAACACTCGACACTCTTGCGATCGATTCAGAAAATACCAAAGCAATGAGTGCAAGAACGGATGTGGAGGCCACGAACGTGCAGGCTACCTCCGGCGTGACCATGGAAGGAATCAAGAAGAAACTGGAAGACGGACTCGGTGCAACACATGTTGAGATTGAAGATTTGAGTGGTATGCATAAATTTCATTTTTCTACTAAGATAAGAAAGCGAAGAAAACAAAGCAAAACGCGACGGGCGGGGTCTGGCGTGGGATATTTTCTTTTCGGACGCTCTCTGAGTCACAGGACTACGCTGATATTACAAACAGGCGGATGCGGGCAAATGTACGAGGCCATCATCGTATCACCACAATTTGCCAAGAAGACCACTCTAGCACGACACCGGCTAGTCAACAGTACACTGAAGGAAGAAATTGCAGCGATACATGCGTGGACACCAAAGTGTCATACACCAGAGGAATGGGAGAAGAAGAAACCGCAGTAAATACGATAAAGCCTAGCCGTAGTTAATACAACCAAACTATGACGCAACTTAATGAGTAAAGCACGTTTCACGATGCAGGATACAGGCCTACACTTCAACGAGGCCACATCTATTCTATACGTATAGCTCTCTAGCTCAGTAGCACCCGTATTTCACCACTGGTACGAGGGAACAAATCCCTCAATCTGGGTTCCTGCTCCTCACCTTCCTCTTCCTCATCGTCCATCAACTCATCCGCAGCTATTATCTTGCCCTCTACCAACTCAAAATCCTCACAGAACTTGCCAGCAGCCTCTTCCGTGATATCTTGTATCATCTTTCTATTGCGTAGCTGCTTGATGTTCTCTGCTGCGTCGATGAGGGCAGATGGTAAGAACTCATCCAGCTGTTGACTGGCAGAGACTAGTGCATCTGGTTTGAATGCTTCCAACTGGGGCACTGTCTTGAGACTTTCGGCAGAGTCGCTGATTGGTGCAAGCGCCTCAAGCAGAGTAACTAGACCAGACTCGTTGACCAGGTATTGATGTTGATAGTCTGTTAGTTTGACTACAGTCTCCTGGATTGTGTCCTCGAGATCGCTGACTCGCTCCTTGGTGAAAGCATATTGCGAGAGAACTTCTTTGGCCGCAAACAAGCAGTTGACGGCGAAGATGGAGTTATCAGGCTCTTTCATGCCTTTCTGTAGGTTCTCGCAACTGCTCAAGAAAGGATCAAGAGCTTCTGATAGTACAGCCTGGAAGCCCTGGCCATCATCATCTGTTGCAGCAAGTGATGTATCATAACTTTTTGCAAGTACTTTGAGTATTTGCAATGCCTCTTCCAGGAATTCAGGAGGAGAGAGATCTGCTGGCGCCACAGCAAGATCACTTTGTACGTTGGCGACGTAGTCTCTCATATTTGCGCGGAACTGCCGCATCGCAGAAGCTTCTAATGTGTCAAAGACATCCAGAACTTCTGAATCGGCCCCAAGCAGCTTTGCAAACGTTCCCTTGTAAAAGCCAATCAGATTGGCAATTTTGTATGCCAGGGTCGCATCGTCATGACTTTGGATGACTTGTTCTGTTCGCTGTCTCAACAAACGAGCTACACCTGCAAGATCACGGCTAACAAGTTGATTGAGAGCCTTTCGCCCGTCAAACACCTCGGCATCTTGGTCACCTCTTAGCCAAGGCTCGCTTTCCAAGCCAGCCTGGATGGAACGTTTGATTTCTTCACCATCCGAAATGAAAAGGTTTTCGAGTGCCTCTCTTTCTGATACTGTCGTAGAGTGAGCCCATGCAAGCATATCTCCCACATAGCGCAGCGGATCGTGAGCGTAAAACTCAATGGGCTTGGTGGCTATGTGGTTTTCTGATGTCGAGCCGGTCAATGCTGCATGGAAGGCGTCTGACAGAATCGACTCGCGAGCTTCAGCAAAAGAGTCTAGACAGCTTTGGAACAGGGTAGGTCGTTCAGCCAGTACACGCAGAGATCGCCGGACCGATGCGCTGATCTGTGGATTCTCCAGATCTAGCGTTTTGAATTCGCGTTGGATCCACCGATAAAGCTTTTGGAAAGCAGAGTTGAGCTGTTTGGAGCTTCTTTCTAGCACCTCTATGCCCAGTCGCTGATCTTCGGTCCCGAGAAGTACTTGGCAGTCATGATGTATCTTTTTTACACGAGTCAATATTTGGAAGAATTCCTCGTTAACAGGCTCCGCGGTAGAAGTCAATACAGTTACATCCTCCTCCGTGATGAGGAAATGAGCAGTGAATGCGTTAAGCACTTGCTGTTTGGATTCGACCTGTTTCTTCTGGCTTACGAGACTGGTAGCTTCTTCCAAGACAGGGTCAGTCTCTTTGTTTGCAGCCGCAATATGGCCACGCATATCAGCACAGTAGTTGTTCAGACTGCTGATTGCTGTTCCGATGCGCTTCAATTGCTGGAATCGTTTAGCAGACTACTTTTAGTGCTTGTGTTCTGACATACCTCGGCAACCTGGCCAAAGTCCTTGATGATCTCGCCATTGCACTGTATGACTTCTTTTTGCACATCAAGGCGAAGTTGACGACGCGTCTCCGCAGAGTTTTGTACTCCACGTGCATCCAGAGTTTCTAAGGCATCTCGAATCTCAAGATCTGCATAGGAAGCGGAGAGCACACTCGTGATGCGGCTGGCTAGCGCATTCGCACCCTTTGAAGCGGGCGTCCCCCATGGCGACGAGGGAGAAGCGCCATTCTGGGACGCTGGAGCAGCGCGGTCGTGGAAATAGCTTGTCGTCATGAATGAATGGGTGTCGTGACCTTTGCCTAGAAAGGTGTCATGTCGGGCAAACCCAGGGCAGGTGCAGCCGAGCTTATCGATAGATAGATCGATAGGTACCAGCGCGGCGCGTCACCTGCATGAGTCCCATGTCGATGAGGCGCTCGACGATAGCCACACTCATCGCCGCCCACTTGTATCCTGCTGATACAACTACTGACCAGACTTGCGTCAGAGCCCATGGATTCAGGCCTCAACTTCTGGGGATCACGCTTTTGGTCCTCTGACCCTACTCGCCCATAAAACGCACCCATCCAGCGCAGCACGGCCACGCGCCCCGCCCGTTGGCTCAGCGCAATACCGCACAACGACCATGATGGCTTCCAACCTGCTGTCCAGACTCCTTCCCTCTGCCTCAGACGATCTTTACGAGAACGAACCGCTAAACACTACACACCACCGTGACTCTGTCTCGACTGAGGAGCAGCACGAGATGGACATAGACGAGGAGAACTTTGGTGCTCGCTTTGAGGAGCAGGACCTGGCGCACTTGCTTGAGGAAGCGTCCTCCAGCCAGATGACGACCGAGAGCCGCGCAGTCTCTCCAGATGCCAAACGTAACGCACCACCAGGCATCAACACAGCAGGTCGCATACCCGCGTGGAGACAGCCTGCGCCAGCCCGCACTGCGCCTATCGACGATGACGACGATGTTCCCCAGTCCCTGCTGCTCGAAGGCGGACATGGGCCAGCACCGGGTTCAAGTAAGCGCGGTGAAGGTCTTCCCATGCCTGTACCAGGCCCGTCAACGCGACAGACACGGGCGCAGTGGGATGCTACCCGCACACAGCAACGACTTCACGACGACGACAGAAGAGGGGCACCTTCACAACCTTGGGGGCATACCAGTAGACCTGGACACTTCGCGGCAGATCCTCGGGAGAAAGCCTTGTGGCTTTGGGTAAATCAGACGGATTTGGATAACTATATGACTGAGGTCTATGAGTACTACGTTGGTTGTGGCATATACTCGATCCTTCTGAGGAAGGTCTTGACGCTTCTGCAAACAGCATTTGTGGTGGGCTTCATGACATTTCTTGGATGGTGTATCGACTACTCCAAATTTCCTGACAGCAACAAGATGAGCCAGGTCTTGGTACCAAAGTGTGCTGCGAGGTTAGCTCTTCTTTCCGATACCACAAAGTTTCAACTGACAGTACGTAGAATACACGGCTTTTGGATACTGG
The DNA here is from genome assembly GCF_000523435.1 of Bipolaris zeicola 26-R-13. Lineage (NCBI taxonomy): Eukaryota > Fungi > Ascomycota > Dothideomycetes > Pleosporales > Pleosporaceae > Bipolaris > Bipolaris zeicola. Next base: position 41,964 of record NW_006912161.1, read on the forward strand.
CCCTCTGGCTTTTCGTCATATATTGGCTCTACTCATTCTACAACATGGTCACAGACATACCTCGGCTGCGAGCTATGCACGATTTCTACCACTATTTATTGGACATTCCCGACTGCGACATTCAAACGATACAATGGCAGCAAGTCGTCACACGCATCATGGCGTTACGAGATTTGAACTTGACTACTGCTTCCAATCTGTCACCAGAAACACGCAAGTTACTCGACTCGAAAAGCAGGCAGCGCCTGGATGCTATTGATATCGCAGGCCGCCTCATGCGCCGTGATAACTATCTCATTGCCCTATTCAACAAGGAGATACTTGACGTCACTGTCCCCTTGCCCTTCCTGGGCAACCGCTACATCTTCTCCGAGACTACCAAATGGCATGTCAACCTTGCCATTATGGACTTCGTCTTCAGCGGACCAAATGGCCAATTCAACCCAGACTTTCTCAAGGAACGCAACCGCCGGGAGCTCGTTAAGCGATTGAAGACACGTTTCTTCTGGACCGGCATCATTAGTATTCTTTGCGCCCCTTTTGCTGTGGTTTTTGTGCTGGCCTCATACCTGTTCAAATACTTCACTGAATACCACAAGGACCCAGGCCAGCTCAGCAATCGGGACTTCACGACTTTCGCTCAGTGGAAATTCCGCGAATTCAACGAACTTCCTCATTACTTTGCCCGTCGCCGTAACATGGCCTATCCATATGCGAATCTCTACCTCGCCCAGTTTCCGAAAGACAAAACTGAGCAGCTATCATCATTTGTCGCATTCATTGCAGGTGCTTTCGCATTCGTCCTCGTATTATTTACCCTTCTCGGCTCCGAGTTGTTTCTCAACTTTGAAATCACACCTGGCAAGACAGCTATCTTCTGGATTGGTATCCTTACTACGGTATACCGCGTCGCAAGGGGAAGCAGCCCTCAGGAAGACCAAGTCACAGACCCGGCCTACTACCTCAACCATGTCATCTATCACACACGCTATGAACCCGAATCGTGGCGTGACAGACTACATACTGACGAAGTCCGCGCTGAGTTCACCAAACTATACCAACCCAAAATCCTCATATTTGCCGAGGAGATTTTGAGCATGGTTGTCACTCCATTCCTGCTCATTTTCAGACTACCCAATTGTAGCGAGCGGATTGTCGACTTCTTCCGCGAATTCTCGATCGTCGTCGACGGCTTAGGCGTCACATGTTCCTACTCCATGTTCCCATCCACAAAGACAACCCGTAACGCCAACAACATCCCCGCCAACGGCACCGGCGCCCGCAGAGAAGACCCAGACCTCCGCGAAGATTACTTCATGGCCAAAGACAACAAGATGATGGCTTCCTACTACGGCTTCCTAGACACATACCAGAATTCCGGCCGCGGCTACAACAGCCGTCTACAAGGCCGCAGTAACTTTCATCCCCCACCACAATTCCCAAACACCTTTGGCACAATGTCTCAGACCGCTCAACCAATAGAGATGGGCGCAAAAGCACCAAGCCGAAACCAACCCAGTCGCCAAAACCTCCAGCAAAGAACACCGAGACAGAGACCCATGGCAAGAGACGAGCCCATGACCTCTATGATGCTTGATCCGCACCATCAGCCTTCCTCGGCCTCGATGCTGCGTGGCTCACCTCACCAAGCGGGGACGAACCGGTACCGTACGCCTCTTCAACCAGTGTCGGATGCACCGGGTCCGTCGCACACTCGCATCGAGGAAGAAAGCATGCTTGGTGACTCGTGGCGAACAAGCCGGCTAGCGCAAGACGACGACGATGAAGAAGAGGCGGTTGCACCAGCGAACAATGGTGGGGGAGTCTTGCAGCTGTTGCAGCAGTTTTCTAGAGCCCAGGCTGAAGGTCGGGGCGCGGGTGTTGGCGTTTAATCTTTGTTTCTTGAAGGGAGGTTGGATAACATTCGCGTGGAGCGCCTGGGAATCACTGGGCGTTTGTTCAAGTATCTTTTCCTTATTCCCACTCAATCCACAATTAGCATAGCAGTGTTGTGATTAGAAATAAATGGCACATTATTGGAAACATATTCTCCTGTTTCACCAGTAGCATTAAAGAATCAGGTCCAGATATCTGACATGGGCGATCCTAATCACCATAGCCTTCCATGCAAATGTGCTGGTTGAACTGGGCATGCACTTGACTAGTCTTCATCGTACCATCACGTCCTCCTCATACTGCCATGTGGGAAGCAGACATTGTTGTATCATTTGTCATTGTCGGGCTGTTCCTGGTCGTTCTCTACAGTTACATGCCGCAGAGGCTCTCCCTCCAGCCTTCATCCATAACCGATGAAGAAAACAAATCACGCCGTAACCGAATTCCCATTGGACCCATGATCATCATGCACAGCAACCCATTTCGCTCAACTCAAAATCTAAGCAGATGCTTCGAAAGCGGTAGGGAAGCGGCGGATGTTGTCGGCAAGGTTACCCTTGTTGCGGAGGAACTGAACGTAGGCACCGTCGATCTTGACCTTACCCTCCTGGCGCTGCTGGACGTACTCCTCGCGCTTGAGAGGGGTGAATCCCCAGTTCTTGGAGACGATGATCTTCTGGCGACCAGGGAACTGAAGCTGGTTAGTTTCGAAACATTACTAATATGTAGTTTTTATCCACATACCTTGTACTGGCAACGCCTCAGAGCCTCGAGAGCAATAGCGCGGTTAGAGTCCCTAGTCCTGACGGACATGAGGATCTGACCAATGTTGACACGAGCGACAAGACCGTTGGGCTTGCCGAAAGCACCACGCATACCGGTTTGCAATCTATCGGCACCAGCGCAAGACAACATCTTGTTGATACGGACGACGTGGTAGGGGTGGACACGGACACGGAGATGGAAAGATTCCTTTCCTCCGCTCTTGACCATGTACTTGTTGGCGCAAATACGGGCGGCTTCGAGAGCCTCGGAAGACAGCTGCTCGTACTCGTTGGAGACCAAGTGGATGCAGAGAGGGAAGTCGTCTACGTTGGCCTTCTTGCGACCGAGGTCGAAGATGCGGATCTTGGCATCGGGTACACCACGGTTGAACCTGCTCTTGGGGTACTGCAATCAGTCAGCCTATTGTCCTCCTCTCCTTGTATCTCCAGTCTGACGTACGGGCTTGTTCTTGCAGTAGCGGTAGCAACGGGCGGGACGGCGGGCCATTGTGACGGTTCTTCCTGCTTTGAAATCAATGAGCGGATGTTCGGAGAGCGTCGAAAACGAGAAAGAGTGAGTGTGTGCGCAGACTGATAAAGATGTCAGTAAAACGTCTGCCAGAGAATTTGATTGCGACAGCCGTACCTTACCCTTTATTTGAGTGTTAGTGGGGAGGTGTCGGAGGGCGAAGTCGAGGGAAGTCGTCAGTGGTGATTGCTAATCACAATATTGCGCAGCACACGCCAAGGCCCGATTAAGCGAGCGCATTGATTTCCAAGCAGGTAAGCGCCACTCAACGTGCAATCCTGGGGATCCGTGGCAGCGGATTGCGATCATTATGTTATACGCGCCTCTTCTGAAACAATACCATGTAGACAAGTGACATTGTCTTCTGTTTCACTGCGCATACAAGATACACAAAAATGGACTCGTGAACATCACTTATTGCCTGCTCAAACTCGCGGACGGCTTGCGAGACGTAGTTCTGTCTCAATGACATAGTTAGAGCACGGACAGGCTAGTCATAATGAGTCACATTGCAGAGGGCAGATCAAGAAGATGGCTCATGAATCTTGTCATTCATTGGATATCATCAAGGCCGAGCATACGCCACACCCTAGGTATCATGTCTAACTGATTTTTTCCCCACGTGCTGTACCAATCTAGTTCTCGGTGTTGGTGCTCAGGATGTCAGAGTCACCTATATACTGTCAGTGGATCGCGTCGATGTGCAGAAGCCGAACAAAAACATACCAGCGTCGAGGATGGACATGACGGAGCAACGGAAGAGCTTTCCGCAAGCAGTTCCAAGCTCAATCTTCAATCAAGTTAGCTGACAGCTCTCCATGGCCATGATCGGACCAATTCTCAGAGCCAGCCCTCGGAGACAAACCAGTACAACGAACCCTATTACTGTCCAATTCTGTCCCTATAGTGTAGGCCGAGAATATCTGAACTCATGTATAACATGTTCCGTTGTACGGCCATCTCGTCGTTAGGCAATGAGAGAGGGTGGAATGTATACGTACGTTGTTTCCGGAGAAGTGGTGGACAGAGGTCTTGGAAAGCATAGCGTAGTCTGAAGTGATGTTAGCCATGTTTTTTTTTGAATTGCGAAAACCATGTTACCTACACTCGAGCTCAGACTTTCTCAGAGGAGGAGTGTTGCCGGCAATGATGACGAGCTTGGCCTTGCCAGTGCGGAGGCTCTTGAGGGTGGACTTGTAGCCGAGGGTGACCTTACCGGACTTCATCACAAGCGCAAGGCGCGAGTTGATGGAGTCGGCGGTTCTCTTGTTCTTCTTGGGGGCCATCGTTGCACGTAGGAAGTTGTCTGGGAAATTCCTAAGGGTGTTGTTGTGCTCCGGTCGTGAGTTGTGGAAGTTCGCCAGGTAGTGCGCTCACAAAATTCTGTGGGCGAAACGACGCCAAGATTTGCACTAAGCTCCATAAAATCATGACTAAGCTACCACATCCGCGAGCATCGTTTTTAGAACTAATCGTTTAAGTCTTAAGTTCGGTAGGTAATTGTACTTTGATGCTTATAAAGCCTGTTGCATTTGAATTAGGTAAGTAGGATAGTAGTGAAATGTACATGATGCGCTTGCAGAACTTGTAACATTGTTTAGTATTGGTTGAGCACAGCTTATCTATTGAAGACCTGATGTTTGGACATTGAGCACCCAGCTAATACAAGAAGTCAAAATGTTTTACTCACACAGCGCTACATCATATGGTATCATTGCACTCTAGTCCAACGTTACACAACAGTAGCCATGAACTCATCACCACGTGATATCCGTCAGATTTTATCCAAATACATCAGCAGTCTTGTCTACGCTGCCGCTCTTTGCGTCTGTCTTCCTCCCCGAGTTGGGGCTGAGACAGCACCAGGTCGATTGAGAGTGTATTTGGCAAAGGCTCTTGCCAAGGCCTTCTTCGCGCTGACCTTCTGCGAGCCAACAAAAGAGTCGACCGCGACAGCAATAGCGCGATCAATATCTACTGATGAACAGTAGTCGGATAAACGCATCTTGCAGAAGGATTCTGCGATACGCAATATAGCCTCAAGATGACGGACCTGATAACATTAGCGGATGGCAAGATCATTTAAAAGCATTCAACTTACAGTGATTGGGTAGGCTCCCGTTGCCATGGACTCTCGACGCATGTCTGCAAAGAGACGCGCAATCTTATCTTGCTCAATTTGGTAGAGCTTGGGTCTGCACCTCTCCCGAGCATAGAGAATGTACTTCCTCAAAAGCTCCTGTGGAATCTCGCCCTCCTTCACTGGAGCATCTCCGTCGACTTCCATCTGGTCATCACCATTTTGTGACGCCTTGGCCTTGTCAGAGTAACCATATGCTGAGTTGACAAGAGGGTGTGCTCGACCATGGGAGTTCACCACGAACTTGGCAAGGCGCTCGTCTTCCGCTGGATCGACGGTGTCACGAACAACGCACAGAATGTCAAATCGAGACAGGATAGGCTCTGTAAGCTCCACATTCTGCGAGAAGGGGATTGTGGAGTTGTAGCGTCCACCAATGGGATTGGCAGCAGCTACAATTGAACAACGTGCTTGAAGTGTCGTGACGATACCAGCCTTCGAGATAGAAATAGTCTGCTGCTCCATGGCTTCGTGGATAGAGGTACGATCTTGGTCGTTCATCTTGTCAAACTCGTCAATCAGACAAGTACCCTTGTCTGCAAGCACTAGAGCGCCTCCCTCCAAAGTCCATTCACTTGTCATAGGATCACGACGCACCGAAGCTGTGAGACCAACCGCAGAGGCACCCTGACCGGTGGCGAAGACTGCACGATGGGCGGTCTTCTCAACATACTTCAAGATCTGGGATTTGGCGGTACCGGGATCTCCAAGAAGAAGCACGTTGATATCACCACGAATTGAGTGTCGACCTGGCGCCTCCTTGCTGACACCTCCAAAGAGTGAAAGTGCCACAGCGGTTTTGATGTCAGTATGCCCGTAGATACTTGGCGCAATAGAGCCGATGATCTTGTCGACGATACGCGGGTCTTTGGATAGTCTTCGAATCTCCTTCTCGTCATCTTCGGTTAAGCGGAAGCCTGCCAACTGGTCGTGAGACTTGACAATGTAGTTTGCTTCAAGAATGGTAGCGAAGACAGGGAACCCGTTCTTGTTGTTCAAAGCGGCATCGTAGTTATTGCGGTAGATACCTGTGACCTCTATCTCTTCACCAGGCTTTGCAGAGTCAATCAAATCCCAAAGCAAGATAACCTCGCGGTGTCGCGGCAAACGACCAGCTGGAACAGTTCCAGGGGACTCTTGTAAAGTGAGCTTCTGGTAGTTGCGATAGACGGTACGCTCAGAGTTGACTGTGAAAGGACCACGCGATTGGCAGTTCTGACAGAAGGATATCTTGACCTCGACATTGGAGTCCTGGTGGAAGGGTCCAAGTGTGACACCGCACTTGGTGCAGTCAAACTTGACATATTTCAACTGCGGGAAAACTCCGCTTCGACGAGTAACTACTCCGCTGACACGGACAAGGCTGTTGAGATGTGACTGACGAAGCTGGCGGAGAGTGTACTGTACAGGTACGTCGGTAATACGGACATGAATCTCAGAGTGGATGCGCTCGTAGTCTGGGTAGTGAAGGAGAGTCACTTCCATGGCAACCTGATCGAATATCTTGAGCATTTCAGTTGGCGTGTTCGCAAGCCAGTAGGCTAGCGTGGCCTTCTGCTCTGCCAGATGGTCGAAAGAGACTTCGAGGGACTCAGCGTTGACCTCGCCCAATGTTCGAATGCGGGATCCGTAAACTGAGTGGCCATGCTCATCCGTGTACTCGGTCAAGAAAGACTTGAACTCTCGCGCAATCGTCCTGGCAACCTGTGGTTGGGCAACCCAATCGGTCAACGTATTAGCTTTGACATCGGTGAGCGCTTCAAGCGTCAATTCCTCATTCATGATGTCGTCGGCCATGTCCATATCGTCTTCTTCATCGTAACGGTGTCTCCGAACACGGCGGCGTCCCATTAGACCTGCTAGGCCATCTTGCTCATCGTCGTCTGGCAAAAAGGCAGCAGGCATACGGCGTCTTGCCTCCCTGTCACGAGCGTTCAGGCTTGCATCGAGTTTCCGCCTTTCCGCAAGACTGAGCTCTTCGTATTCGCCTTCATCGTCTATTCCCTGGCCCTCATAGGCATCGTTTTCACGGGCTGCATAATCATTCTCGAAGTCGTCGGCAAAAAGATCGATTCCTTCGGCCTCTTCTGCATCCTCTTCTAGGTCGTCAACATCGCGGATGATGTCGTCTTCGTCAAGCATATCCGCATCATCTTCATTAGGCAACATGGGAGGGGATGAGGCCATGGCTGTGAGCTGTTAGGCGTTTGTTGTGTCCTTTGTTTGCACCGAACTTACGACTGGACGGCGGATGCACAGCTGAGGATGGAAGGTCTTCATCGTCCCTCGCGCGTTTGTTACTTCTTCCGGCAGGCCCAGCGCCTCGATTTGCGGACGACATGTTGGAGCGAAGGGGTGGGGGTGGTGGTGAGCTGAGTCTTTGTTAGTATTGTGGTATTAGCGGTAAGGAGGGGCTAGAGGTTGGCGCTCGGTGTCTGAGTCGTGCGTGTTTGGGATACGTACCTCATGTTGACTCAATTAACAATTCTCACATGAAGCACGAGACTCTAGTATAGTAATTGGGTGCAGCAGTGCGGGGCTGCAGGTGGGAGAGGAGTAGGAGAGGGTCAAGCAACACGACCGCGTCGCGCTTTCCTTTTCCACGCGTAAAGTGGTTTGACTGCAGCCAATCAACGGCCACGCGCATCTTGTGCCATCGATAGGCCTCACAACCCTCCACAACTTGCAATCCCAACAAGTCAGCTTTGGGGCTTTTCAAGCGCTTTGGCATAGACTCATATCTCCAGCGCCTGTTCGGAAATAATATAAAAGCAGTCACCAGTGGGATATTCTGTGATCATGGCTGATTCACAATCCACAAGCATGTCTTCCAAGCCGCGCTCTAGCAGCATGTCGCAAGCATCCGAAAGTTCCCAGACGGCAGCAGAGTATGTTTTCTAGGAGACAACTACGGTGAAATTCGCTGATTGTATTTGAATAGCTTTATCAAAGAGCAGCTTAGCCTCGAGGCAGAAGCACGCGAGGCCCTTCCATATGTGAGTGAGCACACGCCAGATCACCTGTGCACTTGCTGATGCCTGATAGCAATTCGACACTTGCACGCGCGACCTTGGTCCCCTTAGACAAAGCCTCTATGCATGTCTCACTTGCAATCCTGCGCCCGCTTCGTCCGCTCAACAGTACACACCAGCAGGCGTCTGCTATTCATGCTCCATTTCCTGCCATGGCGAACACACGCTCGTTGAACTGTTCAATAAGCGCGACTTCATATGCGATTGCGGCACTACGAGGATACCGGACATGACGCCTTGTACACTTCGCATCAATGCGAAGACTGGGCTGAAAGGCGAGGTGACAGGAGAAGAGCCCGCGAAAACCAACAAATACAATGACAACTTCCAAAACAAATTCTGCGGCTGCGGTCGAGAATATGATCCTCATGAAGAGAAGGGCACAATGTTCCAATGCCTTGGGCTTGGAAGCTGTGACGAAGGTGGCTGTGGTGAGGATTGGTGGCATCCCGAGTGTTTAGTTGGCTTCACTCGAGAGGAGTACAGCAAGATGATCGAAAAACCTGAAGCTGGATCAAAGAATAGTACCACCGAAGCTATGGATGTCGACAAGGCAGCGGAAGGAGAGAAAAAGGCTAACGGGAATGCGGAAGAGACGGTGCCATCGAACGACACGGCTATTGCCGACACAGTCACAAGCAGCAATGGTGTCGATGGGAACGATATTGCAGCGGCTGGCGGCGAAGACGAAGAAGAAGACGACGACCCGCCCCTACCTCCAGGATTTCCCGAAGAAGATGACTTTGACCACTTCCTCTGCTACAAGTGCGTCGCCGCAAACCCATGGATCAAGAAATATGCGGGCTCAACCGGATTCCTGCCACCAGTATACTACGACAAAGCCATTGCGCTTTCCCACTCAGAGAAGGTCACTGTCGCTGCCCCAGAGAATGACAGCAAGAAACGCAAAGCATCCGATGAAGACGAAGAGGAGCAGCAGACTCCCTCGAACCTAGCAGCTCCTGCACCGGCTAAGCGCCAAAAGTCTGAAGACCCAAGTGGCGCCCTCTCCAGCATCCCCGAGGGCCTTCCCGCCCTCCCTACACCCCCAAAGAAAGCCGAAGCACTAAAACACACCTCTCTTCCCGCCTTACCCGAACCCGCCCTCACAACCCCCTTCTCCCTCTTCTTCAAACCCGACTTCCGCGACCACCTCTGCCACTGCGATACTTGCTACCCGCAACTCAAACTGCACCCCCAACTCCTCGAGGAAGAAGACACCTACGAGCCCCCCGTCTCAGAAGACGGCGATCAAGGCGCGCAATCCGTAGGCACAGGCAGTATCCTGGACCGTGGCGAAGCCGCCTTCAACAACATGGATCGTGTTCGCGCCATCCAGGGCGCAATGGCATATGCGCATATTAGAGACAAGGTTTCTGCGTTCCTAAAGCCGTTTGCCGAGTCGGGTCAGGCAGTTGGGGCCGAGGATGTCAAGGCGTATTTTGAGAAGCTGAGGGGTGATGCGCAGGGGATTGAGGATGCGGCGGGTGGTGCAAAGGCGAGTCGCGATAATGAGGATGGATAAGTGGGTGGCGGTGGTGGGAAGGAGCAGAGTGGATATTGAGATTGGGATGGTGGGATAGGGAGGTAAGGAGGCTTGGAACATGCACGCTTAAGTGGATGATGAACACTTGAGATAAAGTAAATTGGAACTATAGTAATGAAATAATTCGAAGTGATCGACTTGCGATTCGTAAAAAAAATGTACTAGTCAATAGATACAATAACTAAATAACTCTCCGTTCCGCAAAACTAGGGGTATCAAATCAATCTTCGTTCTTCTCTCCCCCTCTATTACTTTTCTTTTCTTGGATAAAAAATATATTCACTACCTCACTACGCCGTAGCCGTCACAGTGACCGTCTCCCTAACCGTCTCCTTCTCCGTCGTCGTAGCCGTTACGGTAAAGATCTGGCTTGGTGGAATGGGGGTGATGATGAGGGGGCCTTCTGATGTTGTCGAAGACGAAGACGGAGAAGAAGGTGTAGGTTCAGGTGCTGGTGGCGGCGGCGGCGATGATGCGGACAGGGTGGTTGTGGGTGCAGGTGGAGATGAGGTGGCATCTGATGTCGATGCGGGGGCTTCTGGAGAAGACGGGGATGGAGAGGGGGATGATTGCTGTGAGGGTTCCGGGGTAGGAGTGGTGGACGGAGATGGCTGCGCTGGAGGCTCTGCAGGGGGTGCCGAGGACGAGGTTGGCTGTGCTGATGTTGAGCTTTCTGGTGAAGGAGGAGAGGGGCTGCTAGGGGCTGCAGGTGGTGTTGGCTCTGCTGACGACGAAGTTGCTTCAGAGGCAGAAGAAGCAGCTGAGGAGCTGGGTGCTACTGGCTCGGGTGCCGCAGACGTGGCTGGTACTTGGGATGTCTCGCTGGGCGCCAGCGTGGCCATGACTGTCGTGAACGACGTAACGATTACTACTGGTGGGACCTGTAAAGAATCCGACGGTACAGCCAGAGCCGCTGAGCTGGCAACAGGTGGCACTGCCTCCTGACCTTCCTTGCAGCTTGTCATAGCCGGAGTAGGCGTAGCTGACCCTGATACTGGCTCTTCAGATGCCGTGATAGCCGCATCGGGTGACGGGGCAGAAACATACACAGTGGTGTATGATGTGACCATAATACGTGATGTCACGTCCGCCAAGTCACCTGTAGATCTCGAGGACGATACTACAGGTGAACCGCTAGAAACACTAGATGCTCCTACAGATGACGCAACGGTAGTCGGGCTAGAACTGTTGTTCGATGGTAGTTGACTTGGAGCTGCTGATCCAGGATGTTGAAAGCCAGGCATTCCTCCAGAGGTAGGCGCTGGTGCTTCACTGGTAGGAGGAGTGACTGAGGCTAGGGAAGCCGAAGACGCTTGCTCTATGGGCGAGTACGTGAATTTGGGATACTCACGACTAGTAACGCTAGCTGTACTGTTTTCAACAACTTTGACGGAGCTTGACAGTGCTGATAGGGTATCAGAAGAGAGAGTGGGGGTTGGGCTACTCTCGACTGGTGCTTGTTTTAGACCCGGCGTAGTGGTAGGTGTGGGTACCACACTGGATGATTTGGCTGTTGTAGGATTTTGTGTAGGTGTGATGAAGGATGTGGATAGAACAGTTTCTGGATCTTGCGTCGCCAGTGGTTCGCCATCTGGATTCACAAACGTGATACCTGGGGCTACTGATGTGAATATTGTTGGCTGAATAGGCTCTACTACTAGAGCAGTGTCTAGTTGCGCGACTGCCTTTTCAGATGTTGAAGAAATTATGGAAGAAGTGTTAAAGTATCCAATAAACCTATAGTTGCTTAGTGAGTGATTTTGCTGGGGTGGCTGGAAACAAGTGTCTTACTGGCGCCTCTGGTGGTTCCTTGGGACCGGCCCACCAACAACACATGTTGAATAAGCTGCCAGCAGCACGAGGTTGGAAAATATGGCCATTTCGAAAGCTTGCTACGATTAGGGTACCAGAAAGAAAGAAGAACCAACGGTGCGATACCAGCGCTTGGGAACAGATTAGTTAAAACGACAGACAGACTGGACGAAAAGACTGAGGAAAAGTGGACAGTGATATGAAACGACCGACAAGACAGAACTAACGAGAAGGAAATAAAGCACGGAAGGAAACAGGAAACAACGGGTCTCAGCTAAAGACAACCTAGACGTTCAGATTGCTATCGTGAGGGCATCACGGCATCTGGGCTGCCAGCAGTTTTGAAGCTGCATTAGCCGCCTTGAGCACGGTTTGAGCGCAGTTTGACCAGGCAATGGCACAAAGAGCGGTATTGGCCCAGCATGATCGCAGTAGCGAGTAATTTAGAGAGGCTGGTCAAGCCCCAGTGGAAAGTACGGTAAGTATGCAAAGAGTGGCTGTGGAGCACTGATGCGCTGGGTTGACGTTTCACCGCTGGGCCAATGAAACGGCGACAGGCCATAGTACAGCGACAGCGGCCAGGCGCTTCGCCGGAACAGTCTGGCCCCTCGACGCACACGACTGGCTGCGCTGCAAATAGCATCTGGGGTATGAGGCTCGTCGGCGCTATCCGACACCGTACCTGGCTTGTCGTGCTGCCGATGCCCATGTCCTGGGGGGGGGGAGGTGAGCGTGAGCGTGTCTTTTCGCATTGACAATGTGTCGCGGCATGGCTAGGCCGCGTGCAGGGAGCATTGAGTGGTTTGCGAAGTCATCATGACGGAGACCATGGACATTGTCGGTACCCAATTGTCAGTTGCAGTTGCATGGAGATCGATGGAATAGTGGATGACGGGGTTGGGTGATGGGGAGGCTGCACGTGCCGCTTGTTCTTCCGCCCCGGCGGTGACAGGTTGACGAGGCAACGCACCAAAAGCGACTAGGGGAGACGAGAAACGCGATGCGCGTGAGTGGGCCCTTTGAACAACGCAGACCTGCAGCGTCACGTAACGGTAGGCCCGGCATTCTCTTCTCTGTAGATTTAGGCTTGTTGTTTTCCGTCATCCTTCACCAACCATTGTCGTCGCCGGGCCACCACCATGAGCGTACGCGTTGTCGCGAGGATACGTCCTCTTCTGAAACAAGAGATCGATAAGGATACCATTGTCACGGCCGAGAAGCTCGAGGGCGAGACCACCCCGGCCGTTGTGCGCATACCGAGTCCCAAGAACGAGGCCGAGTCTTTCAGCTTCCAATTCAGTTCCGTCTACGAGCAGGACGCGACGCAGCAGCAGCTGTTTGATGCTGAAAGTGAGTATCCATCGCGCAACAGGGTGCCGTGGCCAGCATTGACCTTTAGCTAGTCGCCCCAACGGTAAAGCACCTCTTCAGTGGATTTGATCTATCCATCTTCGCCCATGGCTGCACGGGTACGGGCAAGACCCATACGATGCGCGGAGGCAAGTCGCTGGCCGACAGGGGTGTCATTCCGCGTCTTCTGAGCGCCATATTCCGACGATGCAAGAAGATCGAAAAGGACTCGGCCGGAGCCAACCAGGTAGAGGTCGCGCTAGAGTACTTTGAGATCTACTGTGATCGCGTCTACGACTTGTTCGAGCCACCAGAGAAGCGAACGCCCTCGGGTCTGCCCATCAGGGACAATCGCGGAAAGACCGTTGTCGTGGGCCTGACTGAGAAGCCATGCACGACACTCAAGGAGTTTGAACAACTCTATGACCAGGCCAATCTCAACAGGTCCACATCAGCCACAAAGGTAACCAATCTGCTCGCACGCGTCTGGGTAGAGCGCTGCTAACCGTCCTACAGCTCAATGCGCATTCATCGCGTTCTCACGCGGTTCTGTGTGTCAAGATTACCCAGACTACTGGAAACACTATTCGCGTCAGCCGCGCATCATGTATTGACCTTGCAGGATCAGAAGACAACCGCAGGACAGAAAACAACAAGGAGCGCCTGATTGAGAGTTCGGCCATTAACAAATCACTCTTCGTACTGGCGCAATGTGTCGAGGCTATGAACAAGAAGGCCAGCAGGATACCCTACCGCGAGTCCAAGATGACCAGGATCCTGTCTCTGGGTCAGAACAAAGGCTTGACCGTCATGATTCTAAACCTTGCGCCCACTCGCGCTTACCATCTCGACACTATCAGTTCGTTGAACTTTGCCAGTCGCACAAAGAAGATTGAAGTCGCAGAAGTGGAAAATGACCCGATGTACAAGACCGCAGTTAAGCCTTTGGCGACAACGAGCAACATTGGCGGACCAGCCATGGCACGCCAACCGCTCCGATCACTGGTAGCTGCTACCAACACCACAATCGCAGATGCGGACAAGAAGAAAGGAGAAAAGCCTACAAAGGCCTTCTCTGTATATTCTGATTCCCGCAAGGCTGCTCCTCGTGTTTCTAACACTACACAGAATCAGGGCATTCGACGAGCGGAAGCTCCTAAGCGTGCAGCTGAGCCCAGCAACACTTTTGCGTCCCGGCCAACCAAGACTTTCCGCGCCGCGGACAATGCTTCACGGATACGACCAAATGAGCTAGCACTAACCAAGGAGACTATCGAAGCTCTCATCGCCCAGAAGGTTGACGAGAGGCTTGCAGAAAAGGCACTGCAAGACGCTACCAATTCTGCCCCAGCGCTATCAGCCGAGTTGCAGAAACGGTTGGATGAACTTGAGCAACGTCTTGAAGTCAAAGAAGAGGATGGAAAGTCACAGGGCTTGCAGTTCTTGTTGATGGCAAAGCAACACCACATCCGCGGTGAGGATGCAAGTGCACTGAGAATGTACCATCTTGCACAACCTTACTTCCCGGACAACGCCAAGCTAGAAGCCAAGATGAAGAAGCTGGAAGAGAAGATTCGCGCAAAGAGGGAAGAGACTCAAAGGCACGCCTCCATGCCCATCAGCCTACCCTCTCACCCATCCCCTGCCCGCGTGTCAAACATCATGCCCCCCAAAGTAGGAAAGTCAATCCCCAGGCCAAAAATGGTCTACCGCGACGAACCCGAAGAAGACAAAGATGACGAAGAATTCGCCCCTGCCCCACCCTCCGACCACGACTCCGACTCCGACGCCTCCGACGACAGCTTCCAGTACAAAACCAAGGCCCCAGCCCGCAAGCCCATGAAGACCACTAGGAAACTCCCCGTCTTCCGTGACACCGCCACCTCTGCCTCGACTACTGATTCCGTTCCCCGTTCCAAGCTCCCTGTCTGCCACACACCCCGGACCTCGCACCTCCTCAAGATCATCAACTCTCGTGACGTAAACCAGATCAAGGGCCTCAAGGGTGTCGGCGCAAAGAAAGCGGATAGCATTGTCAACTGCCTTGTCGAAATGGATGATACTGAAATCTTGGATCTCGAGTCGTTGGCTATGCTCAAGGGTGTGGGCGGTAAGACGGTGGATAACATGAGACTTGGACTCAAGCTTGATGCCTCGTATGACTTTTAGATAAGTCGGGGCTGGGTTAGGTTATTCTTACTTTCGTCGTTTTGTTCGATTGCATGGTGAGAGGTTGGCATTTTTTTCTATGCTTACTCGTCTTACTCTTTTTTTTTACTCGCTCCATAGCGTGGTGCCCTGGCGTTTCTTGTTTTTTTTACTACAGTGGCTTGTTTAGACCACTAAAAAGGGCTCACCCACTAGTAAGTTGCATCTATAAGTGCTGTTTGGGATTTTCTAGGGTATGGCAGCGTTGATCTGCTCCCCTTCTTTTTTGCATAGATAGATGTATACCTCCGTGTAAGAGGTCTGATAATCAAATCAAATCAAATAGTTTTACTGATAATACTTCTGTGCTGGATCAATCCTCTCTTCTTCTTCTTCTTCTTCTTCTTCTTCTTCTTCTTCTTCTTTCATTCCACGTGTCAGAGTATTGTATGCACAATCATATGTACATAGGATCGATTAGAAACCATATCATTAGGGTAAAAGAAGGAACCACTACACATCACTCCTCCCATCTAAAAAGGCCAAACCCACTCTTCCGTCTCCTTCGGATCCACTCCCTCATGGAACGCATAATTCTTCGCCTTAATCTGCTCATCCAGCAGCTTCTCGCGCGTCGCCGCGCCCCTATTACCCAAGCTAGGAATGTTATCCAGCGCATCAATTGCCAAACTATAGCGATCAGTTCCATTGCGAATCGCAAGCTCAAGCGGCGTATCGATATTTCCCTTCTCCCTATACCCACGCACAAGCAAGTTCTGTTGACCCTTGCGGCCGTAGGTAAGACGGTGTACGAGCCAAGGGTAGGAATGGAAGTTGAAGATACAG
This sequence comes from Bipolaris zeicola 26-R-13, assembly GCF_000523435.1. Classification (NCBI taxonomy): domain Eukaryota; kingdom Fungi; phylum Ascomycota; class Dothideomycetes; order Pleosporales; family Pleosporaceae; genus Bipolaris; species Bipolaris zeicola. Next base: position 58,027 of record NW_006912161.1, read on the forward strand.
GGCACGTTGTCTGTGAAGATGGCCTTGTACTCGTGAGCTTTGAGGCCGTGCGGGTGCTGTGAGTCGTCGATGAGTTTGAAGAGGTCGACGACGTTGACGAAGCGGATTTTGAGGTCGGGGAGGTGTGTGCGGAGGAGGGCTGTGGCGGCGAGGGATTCGTGGGTTGAGACGTCGCCACAGGAGGCCATGACGATGTCTGGTTCTTCACCCTTGTCGTTGCTGGCCCATTCCCAGATGCCGACGCCTTTTGTGCAGTGGGCAATGGCTTGTTCCATAGTGAGGTATTGGAGGTGCTCTTGCTTGTCAGCGACGACGACGTTGACGTAGTTTTCGCTGCGGAGGCAGTGGTCCATTGTTGAGAGGAGGCAGTTGCCGTCTGGCGGGAGGTAGATACGGACGACCTCGGGGCTCTTGTTTGCTACCACGTCAAGGAAACCGGGGTCTTGATGAGTAAATCCGTTGTGGTCTTGACGCCAGACGGTTGATGTGAGGAGAATGTTGAGCGATGCAACCTTTTGCCTCCATTCGACTTCGAGACACTTTTCAATCCACTTGCAGTGCTGGTTGACCATGGAGTCGATGATATGAATGAAAGGCTCGTAGCTGTTGAGCAATCCATGCCTTCCAGAAAGGACATAACCTTCGAGCCAGCCCTGAATAGCATTAGTAACTTGTCTCCAATTTCAGCTGGTTTCCTTACCTCTACAGTGTGCTCAGATAGCATCTCCATTACCCGGCCTTCATGGGCCAAGTTACCACCGTCCTTGTCCATATCGAGGTACTCGCCCATCCACACTTTCTGTCCCGCTTCATACACATTGCTAAGTTTGTTAGATTGTGTCTCATCAGGTCCAAAAAGGCGGAAGTCCTTTGGGTTCAGCTTGATCACGTCGCGGAGGAAGTTGGCAAAGTTGCTCATACTGCCCACCTTGGCAACACCACCTTTTGTGACTTCGATAGAGTACTCGCGGAAATCAGGCATGTGAAGCTTGTTGCGGATCGAACCACCGTTTGCAACAGGGTTGGCACTCATCCTCCTGTTGCCAGTTGGCGCCAACTCCCTGAGCTCAGGAATAAGCTTGCCGTCCTTGTCAAAGTGCTTGTCAGGCTCGTAACTGCGCATCCATTCCTCGAGTAGCTTGAGTTGGGATTTGTCTTTCAACACGTTTGTAAGAGGGACTTGGTGCGAGCGCCAGAAGCCTTCCAAGAAATGGTCACCGTCAACCTTGCTGGGGCCAGTCCATCCCTTGGGTGTGCGGAGTACAATCATCGGCCAACGAGGTCTGAAGGCTTTGCCTGAATCCCTTGCCTGTTTCTGGTACTCACGAATCTTGTTCACACAGCGCTCCATAGTAGCTGCCATGGCCTGGTGCATAGAGGGGATGTCACTGCCCTCAATGAAATAAGGAGTCCATCCGTAGCCGATAAACAGTGACTCAAGTTCCTTGTGGCTGACACGAGCAAGGACAGTGGGATTGTTGATCTGTAATGGGTTAGACAGTCGTTTCGTATATGCACTCACAAACGTACCTTGTAGCCATTCAAATGTAGTACGGGCAAGACAGCGCCGTCTGTAATTGGGTTGAGGAACTTTGTTGAGTGCCAGCTCGTAGCCAGAGGGCCAGTCTCAGACTCGCCATCTCCGACCATTGTAAGAGCAATCAAATCCGGGTGGTCGAATACTGCACCAAAGGCGTGAGAGATGGAGTAACCAAGCTCACCACCTTCGTGCAAACTACCGGGCGTCTCGGGCGTAGCATGAGATCCAATTCCGCCTGGGAAAGAGAAGTATTTGAAGAAACGCCTCAAGCCCTCCTCATTCTCACCCTTTTGAGGGTATACTTCAGAGTAGACTCCTTCAAGGTAGCTGTTTGACAAGACGGCTGGAGCTCCATGACCAGGACCAGAAATGAAGATGGCGTCTAAGTCATATTTCTTGATAAGACGGTTCTGTTTTGAGTAATTTGATTAGTACACGAGTCTTGCTATCCCGTCTTGTGTGCACTCATACCATGTGGATATATGTGAAACTCTGTCCCGCATCCGAGCCCCAATGTCCCAACAATCGTCGCTTGATATGGTCGAGTGTGAGTGGCTCACGGAGAAGAGGGTTTCTCCGGAGGTAAATCATGCCCAGACACATGTAAAGAGAGGCATGGAAATAGTCCGTCATCTTCTGTACCTCATCGCTGCTGAGAGGATGCTCAGTGATTGAAGCCCTTGCGGGACCAAATGGAGATAGACTGAGGTGCTCAACATCTTCAGCGGCAGTCTCGGGATCCGCCGGGGCTTTGGCTATCATAGCATCCATGATTATTTGCTAAGAGGAAAGCAGCGTCGCTTTCCGATTTAGATGACGTTTTTGTATGTAATCCGACTTGACAATGGGCAATTATCCTCAAAAAGTGAGCTGGTTTTGAGGAGAGACCAGCAGAAGGATTTCGAGTTGCAAAAGATATTAGTTGGTAATTAGGAAGCAAGGTAAAGGCACGAACAAAGCAGAGGGTAGAGAGTGCTTTAAACAGTCGGATATGTAAGGGTAAGAACTAGCCAGCGGCAAGGCCGGAGACGTTGTCCTGGCCCATTGAAAGTATTTGATTGGCTCTGGTGCTGCATATGCATCTCATCATAGCGACAAATTCCTTTTTGGCGTATACGAGCTCATGTTGGTAGCTGCCATAGCTACGTCATGGCCTAATGTGCCCACCACAAAGTGGGGTTGGTTCAAAAACACGCTAGCAGCAACGAGCTCTTTGTAGCATTAAACATCTGGCGCTTCTTAGAAATCATCAGGTCATATATTTGAAGTGCAGGATCTTTGGTTGGATTTAGACAGCGTGAACGGTCTTGGTGGTGTGATCTACAAACTCAGGCACCGCCCGAGGTATGCAGTATGTTTCAACGGCGGAACGCGGCGGACATGTTGGGTGACAGCCTCCACCTAGCATGGAATCTTGTTTTAGACTCGGCTCTTCATCCGGACGGGGAACGATCTAGGCAAGCATCTGCAATTGGCACGACCTCGGCAGGAAAGGTTAGTGGTGTTAGTCTCGACGTCAAGATGGTGGAGCAACACTTGCAAGATGGAGGTCATTCAGTTTTTATTTTGCCAAAGACAAGTCGTGCAGTAACATTGAGGTCTAGCAGATCCTAGTAGCTAATTGAAAGTACATGGTTGCAACTATATGGTCAGTGCAGTCCATAATCACCCTCTGCAATAATTGTCCGCTGGCACTCTGCGAGGATAGCTGCTTGCCTGGCCACATCTGCCAGCCTCCCAATGACCATCTTGTTGCCATCCACGAAGCCATAGAGCGCATATGGTATATCCACCTCGTTGCAAAACTCTTGCACTAGCTTCTGCGTCTTCCTCAGGTTGTGCCGGGGGATGCGAGGGTACAAGTGGTGGATGGCCTGGAACTGGAGACCTCCATGGAAGAAGTCTAGCCACTGCGGACAGTCAACATCCATGGTCGTTCGCAACATCTTCTGGGCAAAGGACTCGTGAACACCCAGATCTGCAGTACTCATTGCGAAGTGAGACAATGTGATCTGTACGTGGAGTGGCGAGGTCAAAGCATGGGTAATGAGCACAAACCAGAAGCGGCTCCAGTTGTCTGGTATCGACTTGTACACGACTCCATAGCCGTACCATGTCCAGAAGACCATTATACCCATAATCTCAAAGTAGCGGTGCCACCACGCAGGGCCTTTCTTGGGACCTTTTCCACCAAGCAAATACATCCAAGACAGCCGGTAAAGGTTGAAGCGCGCAAAGAGCATGATCGGGTAGTACGTGTAGTGCTGGATGCGAATCATAAATTTCGCAAAAGCATCATACTCCATAACCCAGCCGTAAAAGGTCGTTGTGAGACTCTCCATGAAACGGTGCGTAATGGAGAACAAGGGAATGTACTGGATATCCGGGTCGTGTTCAGGGTGGTTAGTAACGAAATGGTGGACATTGTGGTTGTACTTCCACCAGCAGGCGCTCAAGCCACCCATGAAGGATGCAATGAACATTGCAATGGTAGAGTCTGTGGTGAAGTCGTGGGTGATGCCCATGTGTCCAGCATCATGGACTGTAAACGTAAGTTGATGCCAGAGACATGCAAGAGGAATGGCACTAGTGATGTACCAGCCCGCATGTAGCAGGAACAAGAATGCGGCCAGGAAGGAGCCGTAGCGCAGGCATTCAATGCCATATGCGCTATAGTTGCATTCGTACAGCCCTTCTTTCTTGATGCGCACCTGCAGCTCACGATACTTTTGTGTGATGTTGTCCTGGGTGACAAAGTCGACCGACGGGTATTTGGCCTTGTCCAAGTCCAACTCTTCCTGGGTTCTTCTGTCGAGAAGTGACATCTTTGGGGACTTTTGGTCAAGCTCGGCTGACGAGATGCTCGAGGTCGAGGAGGCTCTGGTGATGTTGTTGCCATTGCGCTTGCGAAGAGGATCGGAGGGTCGGTCTGCTGGTTCAAACAGCGGGCTGTTGTTGGCAGAAGACGAAGAGCTGGTAGCCTCTTGATCTGAGGAAGAGGCTGACGTCGCATACTCTTCTTCGGAGAGTTTGTCCAGCTCTTCCTGTGTCCTGAACTTTCCTCCTTGTATCGGTGGTAGGAAGTTGGTCCACCGGCCCTCGACTCGACCAATCTGGTAACGGCTCATGAGCTGGAGCGTTTGCGTGGAGTGGAAGCTAAAGCGTCTAGTTCAGCACTGTGTCGGTATTGTATGGTCGAACAAGACATACCGAGTGACTTCGTCTGTTGCATCGCGTCCCACCATGTGTCGGATGGCTTTGTCACCGCCTGGATGGTACGGCAGCCAAGCATCGAGCTTCAGGACTGCATTGTCCACGATGACAATTGAGCGCCCATTGGCAATCTGAGCCTCGATGTCTCGCCGGCTGAGCACTTTGGATTTCCTGTCTGTCTGGGTGGCCATGATTTGGCGCAGGGCGATGGGGTAGGATGTAACGAGAGTGCGCGCAAAAGATATAATGCAAGATCAATGGCCGCCTCTGCAGGGCTCAATTGGCGGGCCGAACCAACACTAGACAGATCACGTTGAAGCTCATAGGGAGAAGTGCATGTTTGTGGGGGTGGAATGCCGGGGCCATGTAGTGGAACAGGAGACGGTGAGCTGATTAAGTTGGTGAGTGGCTCCTGGTGGCGGCGGACCCTGCGGCGCCTTGCACGTCCCTATTGCCCCACGTTCCAATGCCCACCTAGCTGGTAGTCACATGATTGAGGCTAGAAACAACTATGGAACCCCAGCCATTCATGTACAGTTACGCAGTCTATGCGTAAAAATAGGGACGTGGGGTCACTTCTGAAATGTTGGGGATTTACACAGAGTTTGGCGCGATTGGGGACAGATAAATATGTTCAGTAGGCAGCCCTTTCCCACCTGGGCATGCGGTTCGCTTTGCTTCGGCCAACTCCGTCGTCACCAGATTGACAAGTCTTGACTGCACGCCAGGTCACTCCACAATATTAGTTCAGGCCGCGAACACTATATACAAGCTGCTCCTTTGCTCCCCCTCCCCTTCTCAGCACCCCTGAACAAACACGTAGCATAACCGTCACCTGCAGAGCAGAGACAGCCCACAGACATGACCAAGGATATCAAAGAGTTGGCGAGCGAGTGGCTAGAGCTGGACGAGGACAAGACAACGACTGACGAGATCTACAAACTTTTGGTCAACGGCGACCACGATGAGCTCGAAAGGAGACTGCGACACCGCATTGCCTTTGGTACTGCCGGACTCAGAGGACCAATGCAGGGCGGCTTTGCTTGCATGAACTCCCTGACAGTTATCCAAGCTTCGCAAGGACTGGCTGCATACCTCTTGAAGACCGAGGAAAATGTAAAGAAGAGGGGTGTGGTCATTGGCCGGGATGCGCGACACAACTCTGAGAAATTCGCCAAGCTCACGGCCGCCGCATTCGTGGCAAAGGGTATCAAGGTGTGGTGGTACGAGGAGCCTAGTCATACGCCCATGGTCCCTTTTGGTGTGCGCGAGCTTGAAGCTGCCGCTGGTATCATGATTACTGCAAGCCATAACCCGGCCAAGGACAACGGCTACAAGGTATACTGGTCAAATGGTTGCCAGATCATCCCTCCACACGACAGCGGCATTGCACAGTCTATCTTGGAGAACCTCAAGCCCGTCACTTGGGACACTTCAGTGGTGGAAAGCTCGCTTTTGGTCGAGGGAAGCTTAGGGCTAGTGCAGGACACATACCACAAGGCCATTCTCTATGCAGCACACCCTGAGCATGTTCAAGTCAAGATGGATCCAGAACTCAAATTCGTATATACCCCCATGCACGGTGTGGGACTTCCCGCAATGCAGCGATGTGCTCAAACTCTTGGAGTCGCTTCTCAGATGAGCATTGTCGAGGCTCAAGCACAACCCGACCCAGACTTCCCAACGGTGAAATTTCCGAACCCAGAAGAAAAGGGGGCATTGGATCTGGCAATTGAAACTGCGGAAAAGTCCTCGACACGCCTAATTCTCGCTAGCGACCCTGATGCGGACCGACTTGCAGTAGCGGAGAAGGTGGGTGATAAATGGCACATCTTCACAGGCAACCAGCTTGGAGTACTGCTTGGCTCTTACCTCTTCGAGCGCTATCCCACCTCGAAGCCGCGAGAGAAGCTTGCCATGCTGGCTTCCACAGTCAGTTCCCGGATGCTTGCTGCGCTCGCTAAGAAGGAAGGCTTCCATTTCACAGAGACCTTGACTGGGTTCAAGTGGCTCGGCAATGTAGCGCGACAGCTCGAGAGCAAGGGCTACGACGTTGCGTATGCCTTTGAAGAAGCTCTGGGCTACATGATCCCACAAACTGTGCACGACAAGGACTCGATCAGTGCTGCAGCAGTTTTCCTCACAGCCGCGTCACAGTGGTCGTCACAAGGGCTTACACCCTATGCCAAGCTGCAGCAACTCTACAAGTATCTCGGCTATTTCGAAGACGCAAACACGTACCTCGTGTCACCATCACCGTCGGTGACTACCTCAGTGTTTACAGCCATCCGTGCACTTGGCAGCCCATACCCAACTACTATCGGGACGCGGAGGATTGTGCGCTGGCGCGATTTGACACTAGGCTATGACTCAAAGAGTGAGGATCACAAGCCTGATCTGCCTATCGACCCGACCGCCCAGATGATCACCTGCGAACTAGATGATGGGGCCGTCTTTACCGTCCGAGGCAGCGGGACGGAACCGAAGATTAAGCTTTACATTGAGTGCCAGGGCAAGAGTAGTGAGGAGGCCAAGCAGGGTGCTAACGGCATCTTGGAGGATCTGCTGAGAGAGTGGTTCAAGCCCGAGGAGAATGGTCTCCGGCTGGCGTAAGAGATGGAGGGTGCGTAGGTATGTCGGTACCTTTGAGTCCATCGCAAATTACGAATGGGGGTGTCTGCTTCTCTTATACACGAGCTCCTCTTACCACTAGATCTGAGAAGAATGATAGTGTTTGTCCGCCGCGATTGATAGGCGTCCATCTCCTTAGATCAGACGGCCGAAATACTTTGGCGCCGAGTATTAAAGTAGGAATATATAAGATTCTTATGTACGGCATGACCAGTCTACACTTACTAGTGCTGTATACACCTATAGAGGATCTCGGATGGGAAGTCGCGTCATGGCCATTCTCGGATCGAACTAAACCTCAACCAGACACTTTTGCCCCAAAGGATCACGCAAGTTGTATAGAAGCGTTGCTGGTGTTACATGACCATCATGGTTGCATGAAGATGCTACTGTGTAGGTACATGGCCACACGACTAGCCGCGTCAGTTGGCGCGTCCCCCATGCAAGATACGCAAGACGCGTGCATGGCAAAACGATGCATCGTTTTCTCAGCCCAGACCCGGGTTGCCGAATGCGGGCCCTGTAGATGCAGCAGCAGTGCCGTGAGGATGCATCGCTGACGACAACAAGCCCCGTGGATAAGATTTCTGCCTGGCGCATACTTGGAGGTGCATGTGTATGCGCGTGGTATTTGGAAGGTTGGAATGGATATCGCCGCCACCGCCGCCGCTGCTGCTGCTACCACTCCACCGTGACAAATGGAAGCGTAGAGGGCGCAGCTGAAGGAGTGGGCGGAAGAGAGTTTTTTTTGCCTGGATTCCAGGGCCAGAGTCGTCTTTTTGCTTTTCGCAGCATCGCCCGGGCTGGAGATTGGACTTGATGCACGTCCAAGGGCCAGGGTGTTGTCGCCCAGACGTCGGCGGGCCTATCAAGGCATGGCCTCAGTGTTCAGGAGCCGTCCCGCGCTGTATCCAGACTCCGGGGAAGCGTTTGCGGCGCCGCCCACCACCCTACCCGTTGCTAGGTGCGTCCATGTGTGCATGCCAAAGAGTCACGGCCCAAAAGTAATCGATGGCCTCTCTCCCCTCCACATGCTCCCACCATCTTTGGTGCGTCACCCTCCCCTGCCGGCTCCACCCGTGCCATTAATATATAAATCCTGCGTCGCGTCCCCCTCCTCATTCGCCTATTTTCTAGAAAGCCGTCCAAACTCCCTCGGTATGCCCTGTTCCCAATGTTTCTCGGGTCGCTGCTAACCGCACAGCAGCCTCTCATAGTCGCAGCGAGTATGGCTCGATTCTAGACTAATTGCGTCCTCTGCGGGATGCGTAGACATCAGCATCCATGGCCGGGTTTGCAGACCCACCCACGCTACCACCAGCACCCTCGAGACGACCGCTCCCCAACGGACCATGCAATTATCGCGACGCCAGTCTAGGACCATGCGGATGTGACCAGTTCTGGGATAAGCTCAGCGCCGACTTGCACGACGAGAGCACTGAGCATCGTCCGGGGAGTGAGCGCTCGACCTGGTGTGTCTGCGGCCACCATGCCTGCTTCCATCTGAAGGCGTCGCGTGCGCCTGAACGGCGTGCGCCTTCAATTTCTGTCCCGCTGCCCTCACCTCACGCGCTGTGTGAGGGCCAATGCCAGACTCTGCCCACGGCGCCATGCGATGCGCATGCTGGATTGCGCCTGGCTGCGCCTGGCGGGCCCCAATCTATGCGCCTTGAGCGTTTCAATTCGCAGTTCACTCACAGCCAGCGACATCTCCTACACACTTCACGAGTCCACGAGTCGGGTCGCATAGCACAAAGTCAAGACACCCCATCGCAAGCTAGCACGAGCGGTCTCCCCGGAATCCCTTCCGTGTGCTTGCTATCTCATGAGCAGCGTCCAGTCGCTAACAACGAAATTAGGCATGGGGTGAGCCAGTCGCATCACTCAGTGACAGGCCTGGGTCTCTCGACAATGCGTTTGGAGAGCATGTGTCAGGTTAACCGTCAGCAGTCGCCTACACCGACTATACCAGACGATATCAACATCGCTGGGACCCTACAAACAAATCGCAACGAGCGTGACCATTCTTTGACCAGAGCGAACACGAATAGCCCATCGCGCGCTATACTAGAACACGTCCTTCCCTTCAATCGCAATATACAGCTTGATATACCTGGCGATACCATCCCAAACACATACAACCCTGAAGAATACGTGCAAAGCACTACAGAAGTCGCAACTCCAAGTGCAGGAGCTACCCCAGACCTGAGTGCTGCTGATCGGGCGGTACAAGAAGGAAAGAACCTGATTGACACTTTGGCAAGAATGACTTCAGATATGCAACCGCAGGCGGCCAGCTCACCAGAGCGACCAACCAATGCCACAATGCCTACTCAGCTTTTGCTGGAAAACTCTCCTTCAGTGCCCCAGGAACAGCTGCAAAATCTCTTACAAACAGCTTCTCCACAAGGACTCCAAAAGCTCGTGTCCTATCTCGCTCCGTTGCATAACTTGCTAAACTCGATACCCAACGTAGCTAACACTATGCGAGACCTGGGCAGCCGTCTCGATATGCTAGAGAATGGCTCCTTCAATTATGTGCAACCAGAAGACCTCAACCAGACCCTGGAGATGTACGAAGGCAGGCTTATTGAGGTAGAACACCGCGTGGACGAGCATGAAAAGATGCACCAAGCTTTAGATGACCACGGTAGTATCAGTTCTTTCAGTCGCAGACACATCAAGGACGTCAACACGTCTTTTGGATCAAATCACTCTGCCGACTCGACAACTTCATCGGCTCTAATACTCGCAGCCATGGATCGTAAAGACACTGAGATGGAACTTGATTACATCAAGCAAAGACTTGACGTGCTAGAAGCCGCGGCACCCCCCACCTCTCTGGCTTCTTGGGAGATTGAAGTAGTACTGCTGCCATGGGGGCCTGATTTGCGAGGCATCTGGTTCTCACAGGATGACCCAATGCATGACGTTGACAGGACCACAACTCAGAGCTCTGAAGAATGGACTCAAGCCCGGTCCTCCAGGACTAGCATGAGCACGCCAATGCTAGAAACGCGTAGACGAGACACAGACTCAAGTCCTTATCCGGGTGCTCCGATGCTGGGCAGTAACTCTGTGCTCAACCAGCACGAAAGTGGATGGAGCAGTCAAGACATTACTAACTGGGCCTCGGGATCCACCGACGACTGGCTGTTCCCCAAGGCCTGTGGAAGCAACAATCTAGTCTACAAGCGACTCCAAAGCCGTGGTTTCGTGCGAGACATTACACTGAGGGGTGCCAGTGCCAAAGACGTCCAGGAAACGCTGTCGAATGCTTTCAGCGACGTGTTTGATCATTTACAGTATGATGACAGCGATGAAAACCCCATGATTGCTGCTTATCCGGGCCTTCGGGCGTCCTACATTCCACTACGAAAGGTGCTTAGGGAATCACGACTTCGTTTCCTTACACCTGCCGAAATGTCAAGCTCGGCGTTCTGGACAGCCCAGTTTCTCGCATCTGGTGTCATGATGCGAGTATCTGGAGGAAAGAAAAGGCTGTATGTTACTCATCGAGAAGCCTATACCCAGCAGGTTGATCGAAACGAGTTTGTTGTCATGGAACAGTCATGGCCAGAGCTCCGACAATTGCCTCGCTATCAACCCGAAAAGAATTCGCAAACGGACGGCAACGATGAAGACTGCCAACCCCACGTCCCTGAAGCAGATGCCAAGGAAGCATGCTGGCAATTTGTCGAAGCGTACGATGCTCCGCCTGCTAGTATGCATTCTTCATTTGGTAGCAACCAATCTGTCCAACTGTCTATGCGACCTGCAGGCCGACAATGGCGACGATCAATTACACCAAGCTCCATCTTGAAAAAGCACACGCACCCAATCTCTCCATTGAGCGAGAATCATCCGCGACGCCCATCATCCCATCGCAATCGCACAGTGTCTGCCTCGGCAATGGATACATTTCCCCCTAGCTCGGCCAAGCGTCGCTACAATGGGTCTCCAATAAAGCAGTCGTCTGCTCCACAAACGGTATCACGCACACCCAGCCTGATGCCGAGGCTCAAGAGACGTCGCGTAACAGAGTCCGCATCCCCAAGACCACAAGAGGATGCTCGGGAAGAGCCCCAAGTTCCGATATGGACTGCAACCCCTCGGCGTTCTCGTGAACCGCCTTCACCGTTTTACTCTTCGCAACATCCATTGCCACGATCCTACTCCGACATCACAAGTAGGCCAAGTCAACGCTCTGTTACTGTGACTGGTAAATCAACTCCATTTGCTTATGCGACCCCTCACTCGGGTCCTTTTACGGGCGGTCCTGGCTACAGTGCCTACAACAACGGTGGTGACACGGAGCCAGACGATGATGACAACGCGTACAACGACGATGACGGCGAGCAGAGCTGGCACGGTGTCACTGATGGCGAGAGTGTTTCGAGCTCTGTTGCCGGCGCCGCCATTGGTGCTCAAGAGGGCGCAAGTTTCTCAGGGGACGACAGTGGCTTTGGCAGTGACAATGATGACGATAGCGATGCGCAGTCGGAAGAAGATGCCGAGGATCATGCACAGCGGCAGCAAGATGATGGAGACGAGGACGAAGACGATGTATTCGACTCTCTACTCAGTGTCATTGAAGATTAATAAGGGCTGTATTTTGTTTAACGGAGTAAGGATGTACATGTACACTTATCTCAACGTTTTTGTCTAGCGTTTTTTCCTTCTTGTCAAAACAACCAAGTTCTTTTCTCGCACTCCTTTTCCTTTTTCCTTTTCCCTCCCAGTAGGGTTTGTACATCACTCAAGATCTGGCGGCAGGTAAAATATAGTGTACGTCTAGCCACGCAAATTTCTTTTTCCTTTTTATGGCGGTTGAGTTTAATAGATTTGCTTTGGAGTCATCCCACTGTCTTGAGTTAGTACGAGAGAGTGATCATAGCGAAGTCAAGGGGCGTGGCTTAAATGTGGGTATGTGAAGGATACACTGACTCGAACCAGTCTGTCTGGGGAGGTGACCAGCATACTCTCACTAAGTCGCAAAATTTCCCCGTTTAGGGTACACACGTCCTCCCTTAGTCCTACTGGTCCGCAGACATTAAAGGGTCTAAGGCGATTTGCCAAGCAAGACACCTACAATAATAACTACACAAAAGTACCGCCTACTGCACGAGCTCTAACGGCCGCAGCCGAAATCGGTGTGGCTAGACCCTGTGTACAACACTAATTCTTTTAGATGCAGATCTCTAAAAGGCCGTTATCTGCACCGCCGTTATGTTGAGACAAAAGGTCCGAAAGCGAATTGAGCTGCTTTGCACGTTAAGAGTATTGTATCAAATTCCAGCCTGTATCTTGACATCTTCAATGATATCTCCAGGATAGAGGGTCCAAAGGCGCTTACGGATAGGTATCAGATGTATCGCTTGCTTGCTTGCGGTACTCTCGAATGTCAATGGTGTGGGGACGGCCTTATTCAGGCCCCCAGAGCGACAACCCCGGCCTCTTGAAAGGAGGCATAGCCATTGTGGAATGAACTTGGCATTTCTGGTCGGCGATCAGAACGCTGGCTTTAATTATGTCTGGACTTCCCTTGGTTCGTTGGGTATCGATTTTCGACATGTCACACTCCCACAATGGAGAAGAAAAAGCACCGCGTGTGGTTGACGAACAAACTGAATCGCAGCATACATTAATACCGAGAAGAATCGGCAGCCCTCCTAAACCAGCCGCCTCTCCTAACACGCGCGCCCAAGATATACCGATACTACGCTACAGACACCGTGCGCTTGGGATCATCGCATTCTACATTCCCATACTTGTTGTGCCATGGGTACTAACATGCATACTCGCCTATCACCCGGTGGGCCTGCCATCGTACATCCAAACTGAATTCACAGAAAGCAACATCTCAACACAGCAACGCATTATAAATGCCCTCGCAGTACTCAACTCTTTCGCCAGCATCGTCACTATCCCCCTCATCTCGGCATTGATTGCTCAAGCTGCAGTCGTTTATACGCAAAGGCGGCGGAAGAACCAAACGGTCAGTGTATCCCAGATTTTTGCGCTAGCAGACCGCGGATGGTCGAATATCAACATTCTCTGCGAAGCCTGGCCACCATGGAGGAGTAATAGGACAGCAAATGCAGATCAATCCAGACGGAGTGGGCCTGGCAGTGGGTTCCTATGGCTCGCTGCGTTGTTCCTTTTGATCTGTGGTATCCAGCAGCCTATCCGAGAGGGCTTCGTATCTATAGGGCAAGTCTTGGTCATGACCACCGAAGACAACCCTGTGGGTTCGCAGAACGGGCCCTTTCGCGGAGGAAGATATACACTCTTAGGGGTAGACCCAGAGCCAGACGACATGTCCACCATACCTGAAGGCGTAGTTGTCCAACAACTCGAGAATTCACTGGCTTCTCTCTCCTTCAGTGAGGTTCCTACGAATCTTTGGCCGGATCTACAAGATGCGGCTCCATTTGAACTGCGGGATGTGCCTCAGTTGAAGCAACTGGGACCTTGGGCACAGCCGGGTCTGGGTTTCTTCGTCGCTACTTTTCCCAACGGAACAATGACTGGTATTCTCCGACACCGCGCAATGCGATTCAACTCGACGGTCCAATGTACTGAAATCGAGCAATCTTCTTATCCCGTAACTTGCACGGGCGGAAATCCCTTTACCTCTGGTTTCACTTCATCCGGTCAATTTGGAGCGAATATCTGCGTTCCAGGTCAGCGTGGAAAGTTTCCATGGCAGCTTTCTCGCAACAGGCAGGACACTGTTGAAGATATTTTTGTGGATGTCAATACAACGGATAAGAATGATGCACCGGTAAGCTACACGCAACATTGCACTGTCAAGACTACGCGAGGCTATTTCGAGCTCGGCAACTATCGCAACAACTACATATATGGTCCCTTATTGGAGCGTTGGGACGAGCCAGACCCATTTGCAGATAGGGCACAGTACAACGACTACCTTTCGGATCTTTGGAGAGACGGCAACAGGATGGAAGTAGATAAAAATGGGAATGTGTTGAGTAGTTTCCAGGGACGATGGCGCCGTCCGTCAAAAGAGGATAGATTGACGGATATCCCGGGATGGTAAGAGATCTAGCATACATATACATGGCATGGATATCTGCTAAATGACTCTGTTTAAGGCCAGCATCCGAATCCACGCCATCAAGCTGGCCCATTGGCCCTACCTTTAAAGACACAAACACGACAATGTCAGGTCCATTAATGACCTCCGCCATCGCATTATTCGGCGAAAACTCCCTCTTTGCAGTCGCCAACACATCCACAAACGCCACCACGCCTCTCCTCCTCGACCAAATCTGTCGTCTCAACCGCCTCCCCTTCTCCACATTCCGCAGCTACCGCGACTACACCGCCGCATGTTCCTCTCAAGCAGACGATACCCAGCGCCTCCTCCAAATAATGCAAAACTTCACAACAGTCCTCTTCTCAGACACAACAGCCACAGAACGCTACCTCTCCGCAAGCATGTACGTCTTCTCTCTCTCTTCCCCTCCTCCCATTCTAACCTCCCAAAAAGCTTCCACGCCAACCGCGCCCTCCTAACCCAAACCTCGCTCAAAACCTCCGGCACAACCGGCCGCCCCCTACATTCCTCCCCAGGAACTTTCATTCCCGCCCCTAGCATCTCGCTCACAGGCGTAACCCTCGTCTCCCTCCTACTCCTCCTCCAGCTCCTCGGTCTCGCATACCTTGCATACTACATCTACAAAGTCCCTACCTGGGCCCCGCATCTCGACGCCCTGTCCATTGCTCGCATCACAGCTAGTCTCGACCGCGGTATCGTGCCGGGGCTGGGTGCCATGTATGCATCTGATATGCAGCGTCTGGATAGCACGGATGCGACGGTTGGGATCGTCGAGGGGGAGTACGCTTCTGGTTCTGCAGAGCCGGTGACGGAGGGTAAGACGGTGGAGTTGGGACTCGGTGCTTCGGGTGTGTTTACGAGGCGCTTGGCGAGGTTTAGAGTAAGGAGAGCTGAGGCGGCGAGCGAGATGGAATGTCGCTGTGAGGGGTGTAGGAGGCGTGATAGGGGAGGGAGTGTGTCGTCGACTTCTTCGTATAGGTAGATTTTTTGGGTATAGAGAATAGAGCATGATTCAATGACTACGCTCCATTTTTATGCCATGTATCAATTACACTGTTTTCCATTCTTCCTGCCTTTGTTTATTGCTGTCTCCAAAAACACAATTCATTATCGTCTCGTATCCAAAAAAACAGTGTGGGTATTTGTCCCACACCCACGCCGCCCATCCAAAAGATATTAATCTTGCTCCTACCCCGCATCTCGACGCCCTGGCAAAAGGGCTTTTAGTGGACCAGCAAATCGTGGTATCCAGTAACGGCCCCTCCAGGTGATCCTATGTTATCGACTCGCACCTCAAAGACCCGTTAATATGTTATAGTCAGTGAGTATATCGATGTAACCATTAATCGCGGACTTATCGCACGCAAACGCTCCTATTGTAGACTGGAATGCGGCCTGAGTCGTTGATAGCGGTCAAGAGGCAAGGTTTGAATGAAACAGGTTAACCCTGCCGCAGCGAGAGCAGAACTTCTCGCTGCCTACTTAAAAGAGTAGCCATCTCCCTAGTTAGATTTAATCCGATAGATCCCACTCGTTGAAGTATGCCTTTGAGGTGCTAGAACACGCTCTAGAACATAATTGGTGAACTCCTGAGATAAACTCATGGACCTCTCGTCACAAGCCTGTGAGATACTAAAGCATATCTAAGGACTTATTGTGTTAAATGCCTTTGAGAAAACTTAAGGACTTCTCGTTAATGATCTGTTGAAGTGAGTATGTTTAAATCAAAGGTAAGAAGGGTAAAAATGAGAAGGGGTTAGACGATCAGTTTGCGCAAGAGCTTAAGTTAGTCTATAGCCTCTAGCTAAAATGGCCTTTAGTTAATTTAATAGCGTGACATAATAATAGCTACTCTTAGGACTAGGTGGAAAGCGGATTGTCTCTAAGACTTTTGAGCGTTTTTAAAGGTAACGGTGTTACGTACTCGATTTCGCAGTCGAGGCACGTTGATTGCAGTGCTATTGGCTTCTAATATAGCCATCAACAGGCCAGATATGATTGCAGGGTCGCTTGTGTCTCGGATCTCCGCCAGATATGATCGCAGTGCCATTGGCTTCCAATATAGCCACCAACAGGCCAGATATGATCGCAGGGTCGCTTGTGTCTCGAATCTCCGCCAGTTTGGCAGCTAAAGCTGTTCTGTATGTTGCTGCGCGGCTGCCCACCTCGAGTATGGCGACCGCTGTGCCAAGAAAACTGCGGTATCGATTGGCAGCTGCGTATCTGCGAATATCGCGATAGATGCTGTTGGTATTGAGTATGGTGTTGAGTATGGCTATAGTTGACGCTATTAGTAGTAGTCCCTAATTGGCTGATCAGTTATGTGGCATGTGCAATACCGCGGAATGCAATGACAGATAATACTGTAGTAGTAGCAGACGCGTGGGTCGAATTGGTATGAAAAGGATTTGCACTTCTGATTTCTAGCTTGAAGGGACAAGAAGCTGGTAAGCCCTCTGATAAAGCTCAGAACATGGGTCGAAGAAGCTGAGACCTGGCTACACCTTGTAGGTTAAGAGCACTAGAGTTCCAACGCTTTTCGGCAAAGCAGCAAGGCCCATAAGGGTCTCCTGAGGGTTGTCCTTCTAATTTCTAGCTTGAAGGGATAAGAAGCTAATGAAATCCCCTTCTGATAAAGCTTAGAATATAGGTAGAAGAAGCTAGTCGAAGACGTAGGGAATCGGTTCGACTCGAGTAATTGGACGCGGAGAGTAAAGCCGACTCGGACCGGACGATTGACTAAGCCTCGACAAGTCGATAATTAGGGCTACAACATGAACGCGGCATCCTTTAAGTCTTTATTGTTATCCTCTTCTTTCACTTCCCTTCTTTACCTCCTTATTTAACTTGCTGGACTTCCAGTGCGAACACTGTATCCCTAGCGGAAGAAGAATAAGGGAGGTCCTCCACCTACTAACAGTCGCTCGAGATGCCCCGGCAGCCTGGATGATGAGCTTCAACAGACCAGAAGTGTGTCCTCTACCCACCACTAGTCGCTCGAGATGCCCCGGCAGCCTAGATGATGTGCGTCGACAGACCAGAAAAAGCTTATGAATCGGTCGGTCGGTCGTTCGTTCGCTCGTTCGTTCGTCCGTTCGTCCGTTCGTCCGTTCGTCGATGAGTTGGTTGTAGAAGAGTAATGCAAACTGCGGGGCGGAAGCATTTGCCTACGTGAGTGCCATTTTAGGCAAGAGCACGAGAACTTCAGTATAGGGGGAGTGCGTAGGAATCACACGAGTACATTAAAACACTAGAAATATTGCAAAGTCTTGCTAATTGTAATGGGAATATTTAAAATAACGGGTGTACTATATGATAGCTTATGATCTAGTAAACTGGGTGAACGAAGGAACAATCTCTATCAAATCACACAATGCATGCGCGCCTTAGTTCTCGTTTGTGGCAATTATGTTGTATCTTCCTTTCCATGAATCTATATTATCGCTATTAGGGAACAGTCCAGCATTAAGTTCGTCTTGGCGACAAGAGTGGTTGTCTTGCTGTACCCCTAGATCGCGGTAAGATGCGAACTCGTCCTAGGGGAGCCTCTATACGACTTTTTACCGTTATGCTTCGTTGGCCGTTCTGTTTGCCTAACAGAACTTCCTAGCTTTAGGTTACGGCAACCTAAAGTACTGCGGGATCTGAAAAGATGTTATGCGCTTATCTGTACTGACACCTCTAGGAATGAAATCTGAAAAGATGTTATGCGTTCTTTCGCACTGCTATCTCCAGGAGCAAAAGATGCTATGATCTTTTAAGTCCTGCGACTAGTAGAACTTGATAAACTACTGACCTCTTTAGGTGTAGTAAGATCGTCTGGGGGTAACGTATTGCGATCTTGATTACCTCCGTCGCTATTCTTGAAGTTGCTAATGTATGCGAGAATCTCTAACATACGTGCTATATCCGGAATAGCTTTCCTCTCTTTGAGGTGGTTAAGGAAGTCTTGGCCGTCAAAGGTAGTAATACCACCAAGTCCTCGAAAGTTGCGGAGATTAGTTGGGATAATCTCTGGACATACCTTGTTAAACTGGAAGATTAACTGTGCAGTTACGCCACAGTGATCTATAATCTATTGCAAGAAGCTCTTCAAGTAGTTGGGCCTAGTGTGAAGGCCATTAGGCGCGCGCACTAGTATAGTCACCTTCTTGTTCCGAATCTCTGGCTTATTGAACTAACTTCGAATATCTGTTACGAAACTAGATATTTTACCCTTCGCTCTAAACTAGTTGGTTGGATGGCCGCTGTGTCTAATACCACAGTAGGACTATACTCTGGTAAAAGTCATGGGACTCGGGCGATTCGCTGCAAGGCGATCTGCCAGGATGTAGCCCTCTGCCTTCCGACGATCGCAGTTGGCCGTAACTCGCTTAGCGAAAGTCATGGTATTGTCGGGGCCTACCTTGATTGGTTTGCCGGAAGATAGCCGGTAAATTATAATGTAAAACTCCCCCGTGGGCTGTACGGGTGGGAGTGGAACGGAGGGCAGGTTGACGGTCTCCTCCGATTATGCTTGAGTGGGAGAGGAGCTTCGGGGCAAGGCTGGCAAGCTACTTCCCTCTTCTACCTCTTCTGGTATAGATATAGTCGGAGCTTGCTTACTGACTCTGTCTTGGTGTTCGCCGTCGTCGTCGTCGATATACTTATATTCTGGTTCTCGGTTAGTATGTTTGATCGACTCGCCTTTATCTAAGAGAACTCTAGATTCTTCTTCTCTTCAGCTCGCTATGCTGCATGCTTGATGTACGCTGTTGCTAACGATAAATCCGCTCTAAATTAAATCTTGAGCGGCGGCTTCTTGTCTTCTAATAAACTTACCTTTATTAGTAGGGAGGTCTGGCTCCTGCTCGTCCTTATCCTCTTCTTCTCGCCTTGTTATGGGCTTGTCGAAGGCTACTGATGATGATTCTGCAGCTGCAGCTGCGTCAGCCTCCTCTTGAGCGGCCGCTGCTTGCTTAGCTGCCATCACCAGCCGCTTTGGCTTCGGTGGGCGCATCTTGCGATAGCCACGCCTCTTGCTAGACTTCTTACCTATGTTGTTAGTAAAAAAACGGAAATTTGAAAATGAAAATGAAAATGAAAATGAAAAATTTAGGTACGGGTGATGAGGAAAGAAAATGTGAGATGAGATGGGAAGGCGATGGTAGTTAAGCCATTCTGCTTGACCGGGAAGGCGCACCTAGAAGGAAGGCATGCCTATCTTAATGCACAACATGTACTTATAGCCCTAAGAGTAGTATTTTCCGCATTGATGCTGCTAATTAGAAGTTACTATGAGGTTTCTCTTGATTCCTGTATTACCCTACGCTTAATTATTAGTCGATCTAATAATAACACTAAGACTCGTATAAGAGAAGGTCTAGAACATAAACTATACTTACGTAGCTCTAAGAACAGCATATTATATATTAGAGTTACTATTTAGAAGCTATTGTAAAAAGTAGTTATATAGAGTAAAGCAACTATAGCTAAGACTAGAGCATTTCATTTTATAAAATAGCAAGAGATATAACTAAGCTAATTCAGTATACAGTAGTATTAATCACATTAGGCATAACATGTATGCTGAGACAACAGCCAACCCTACACATCACTTCTAGTTTCATCCTTTCTTCTTCTTATTCTACTAGTTATCTAAAGAGAATACGTATATATTACTTATTATAACAAAGGGAAATAAGCATAATAGCGCGTAACGTGGTTCACAAGCGAGTCGGCCACCCAAGCGAGTCGGCCACTTTGCTCCGACGCGTTAACGTCAACACTATAACACGTAATGACTCAACAACGCAACTCTCAAACTTTATACTCTGAATCAGATCTTCAAATTGCTCT
>NW_006912162.1:0-77819 GCF_000523435.1 Bipolaris zeicola 26-R-13
GCTTCTATCTCGCCCCCGAGAGACATTAAGTACCGTAGTGCTGAGGCGGAAGCGGACGCCAGCGCTTCTATCTCGCCCCCGAGAGACATTAAGTACCGTAGTGCTGAGGCGGAAGCGGACGCCAGCGCTTCTATCTCGCCCCCGAGAGATATCAAGTACCGCAGCGCTTCCATTTCACCCCCAAGAGACATCAAATACCGTAGCGCTTCTATCTCTCCCCCAAGAGATATTAAGTACTAATTCGGACGCGAACGGTAACGAGTTCTCAAGAGATGGTGGATGTCGTCGCAGCGTTGGGGACGGCGTTAACATCTAAGAGATACCGGGTACTTATGCCTGGATGCGAAACTCTGTGCATAAGCGGGCTGGATGACGTTTGGTATACCGAGTCGTCGTTTGTTACTGTTGATAGTTTAACGATAATGAGACAATAAATATATTAAAGCATCGTTATCTTCTTGTGTGCCGAGAATTTTGGTCATGCTACGAGGGGCAGAGCGGCAATGAGTGCATTTCTGGCCTTTCGCGAGTATAGTACTATCCTGCAGAAAAGACTGAGCTTCACCCAACTTTGCTATTGATTTTTAACTCGAAGGGTAATGTTAAGAAATGAATTTTCCGAATTATCGGATGTCTTGATGGAGAGGCTCTTCCAAAAGCCTATATAACTACGATTATACTACTATTATTTGTTATAGTAGAGGTTACCTATCTACTAGCGTAGTAACTCTGTGCTCTTTTACCAAGTCATGCGGCAAGATTTTGGCATGTAGTCTATTAAACCTCTTCATGGGCTGTACAATGTTGGTCGTGTCCACGGAAAGTACATGAAAATCCCTTCTTAACCATATTGAGTGGTATGGGTGGCCAAGATCATGCATGCGCCACCAATTCAGCCATCCAACGTCACGATTGGTTGACACCACGGCCCAGGCAGTAGGCTGTTACTGTGTATCTCTCACTAAGTCCATAACTGGCAAATCCTACCAGCATAACAGGTGCACAGCTGTGGCTTTAATGATCCTGGTTGTACTATCCCATGAGGATGGTTGGTCCTACGGCACAGCGTGACGAGGCGGGCTGAGGCGTGCAGAGGCTGTGCAATCATCAGGCATCCAACACCATGACCAGCCGTTTGACCGGTAAGAGGTGCAGTGATATCACAGATGTATAAAGAGTATGGCTGTTGCAACACGTATCCTGACAAGAACAGTGTACTTGCAGACAAACTAAAACATTTCCAATATCAATACTAAATACCAACCCAGATCACAACTTGCAAGATAACAACGATGGGCATCCCAACAACACCCACAGAGGCCGCTCCAGCATACGACGATGTAATCAACAACCACCCCGTAAACCGCTACATGCCATCTGGCTCTCTCTCCGGCGTACGTTCTCTCCCTTCTTCCCCCACACCCATCTCTATCAACCACAACCCAAAAAAAACAGTTCAAAATCCTAACCAACACACTCATAGTACACCACCATTCCCACATCCGACGACGCCGAGCAACCCCCCTTTACCGGTGAAACCCTAGACATCGAAAACCACGCCCACACCCACACTACTACATCCCAGCCTCCCCAGCAACAGCCGGAAACCTTTGCCCAAACAATAACTAAACTGCTTCTCCCACAGTCAGACGCGCTGCACAAGCACTGCGCGGCGTGCGACGAGCAGGTTCATACTGCTGCGAGGCAGAAGAGGGAGAGTGAGAGGTATTGCTGTACGATGGTTGCAGTGACGTTTATTACGCTGTTCATGTGCGGGATGGTACTTGGAGTTGTGATTGTGAATGCGAGTGCGAGGAGGAATAAGGAGTTGCATGGGGGGAATTAATCTTCGTTTTTTCTTTCTTTTGTGTTTCTTATTTTGATTCTGGATAGATAGATGGGTCTTGCAATACGGTTGGTTAAGTGTGGGGATTAGACATTGGAGGCGTTAAGGAATGGTATGATTGATGTGGAGTCGGGTGCTATACGTCTGCAAGATAACGTCTGCTGTAATAGGGTCACAGTGGTATTGTTCAAATCATGTTTTGTCATTAATAGTTAGCCACATTGAATGCTGAGCACGCTTGAGCTTCTATGCTTCTATTTTACATAGCTTGATTGCATCTGGCGCTTCCGCCTCTTGCAGGCGACATTCTACTCCAAAAGAGAGGCTTGGTTGGTGTACAGCACGTCAACAACGTTACTCAGCTTCTCAAGAGTAGCGAGAGCAGCATCGTATCCCTGATCGCGCTCTGACTCATCGTAGACGATAAGACATCCGGCACCCTGGTCCAGCACTCCAATAATGACCTTATCAAGGATCATTTGGGAGAGCTTTCGTTCCACCTGTATCGTGTCCAGTCCGACCATTTTGGCGACATGGTCGATTTCGACCCGGCTAAAGGGCTCAATGACCTTGATAAGGTTCTGCTCCAACATGTTGTCATACAGGCGGCGAAGATGGGATGTGATGAATCGATCGCTGCCAAGCTGTTGGCGGTAGTCGGTCAAGGCGGTCTCGTACTCCTCTAGGCTGCGGTTCGTGTGTGCTCGGGCTACGGCCTTCATGGCCTCTAACCGCTTACCGGCATACTTGACGGCGTGCTTCGAGGTCATGAGCGATGTCACGTCGTCTCCGAGGTTGAGCATGATCTTGCAGAGCAGCATATACTGCAGTGCTGATGTTGCCTTTTGGTCCTCGTCCTGTGAGTGGTACCCCTCCATTGCTTCGATGAAGTAGGAGAAGGCTGTGTTGAAGTCGCCGTCCTCAGCATGTAGCATACCACTTTGCATGTCCAGTCCGGCCTGCAGCAGAGGTGGGGTGTAGACTGAGGCGGCCGACGTTCGGGCGGATGTGAGAGCAGCACGGCCCTTGGGAATGTTGCCCAATGCATGGTAGACACGCGATTCTAACAGCTGCACCTCGACCAAGACCAGCTTGTCGTCTAGGCGCTTCAGCTCCTTGAGCAGACTGTTGATGAGCGTCAGGGCATCGTAGTAGGACTGCTTCTGCATGTACAGGGCGACAAGTCGAGTCTCGAGGTTTTGCCGTAGGAAGCCTCTCCGCTCTGAGACGGCCCACTCTATGCATGACTTGGTGACGGCGATCTGGATGTCGGTGGTATTTGGTATGGTGGTGAAGAGGTCGAGAAGCTGTCGGACTGTGCTGTGTTAGTCATTGGCCCCCGGGCCAGCGTATTAAGATGAATACATACCCAGTTT
Source organism: Bipolaris zeicola 26-R-13 (assembly GCF_000523435.1). Classification (NCBI taxonomy): domain Eukaryota; kingdom Fungi; phylum Ascomycota; class Dothideomycetes; order Pleosporales; family Pleosporaceae; genus Bipolaris; species Bipolaris zeicola. The sequence goes on from NW_006912162.1 coordinate 3,223, forward strand.
GGATGTCTTTGCTTTCGCAAACGACGACATGACGGATCGCGCCTGCTTTACCAGTTCCGCCAGAGCATCCACCTTCTTCTGGTCGCGGTAAAGCTCGCCGAGACCGACCAGGGCGGTCTCGTAGTTCTTGATGGCAGCCTCATTGGAACCGGGGTTTTGTGAGAGGACGTCTTTGTATATCTGCTCGGCCTTGGAGGGATCCGACTTGGCCAGCTTCTGCGCCTCTGCCACCCGCGATGTAGTTTCGGGGACAGCCATGACTACTCGATCGATGGCGGAGGGTATATGAAAGGTGGTTGGGTAGTCCGTGCAAGCAGTTCGCCGGGAGGGGACGGGGAATTGTGTGGCGGAGATGGAGCTGGCGGTCGGTGATGATCAACTGCTGGTAGCTTACCTGGAGATGCGGCGGCGGAGACAGGATCGGCGATACATAACGCCGACAAGTGACGGGGCGGGAACGGCGTGGAGGAGCCACCTGCGCCACAAAGCGCATGGCAACGAGCGCCTTATCGACAACGGCATGCAAGGCCCTCCCCCAGGTAACAGGCGAGGTGGTTGTGCACGACGACTGCTCGCAATGCACTGCACTACACATGACATGCATGTCGCCTGTTGAGCTGCAATCCACCGCCGACTCGCAACGGCGGTGTGCATCCAATGGGCGTACCATATCCATTGGAGCCGTCTTGTTCGCGCCAGTGCTGCCCCAGCGACGGCTGAGCTGGCAGGTCGCGCCGCCATCGTCATCGCCTATTGGCCAGTGCACGTAAACAAACCCCAACCTAGATCAACACTGTTCTCGCACTGAACCTGCACTCCAGTCTCCCACCACCCGCCCTCCACATCTCACGAACCATTGCGTTGCATATTCTACCCTGCGCTGGATCGCTGAAGCCATTCGCGATTGATACCCTGACCTGTTTTCTCCAAAAAAACAAACCTCTGCGATCAGCCGGCCTTGTACCTGCTGTGCATTCCCATACCACCTCCGGGACTTAAATATCCACCACACCACATACCACAATGCCTTCCTCCGACAGAGAACCCTCCCGCGACAGGGAGCTCGTCCGGCACTCACATTCTTTCTCGTCCGACAGAATGATTCCCATGTTCGTCTTCTCATTTTCTTCCATACCAATGCACACCGCTACATTTCACTGCTAACACTGCGCTCTAGGTGGGACAGTGCTGACCCTGAACGGGCACCTCCGCCATTGCCATTGAACCCGGGTTCACCAAATCTCACCACCCGCCCTAACACATCAGCAGCCATCATGCAGGCGGCCAAAGCGCTAGAAGAGAAGGCGCGAGAGAGCTTACCCGCAAGCTCATACACTACTAACCCTATGCCACTCAAATCGCTCTCTCCAGAGCGTGCTCTAATTAAAGGTAATCAGCACAAGCGTATGCAATCGCTCCAGCCAGGCAGTGTTCGTGACCTGCGCAGCTACTTAGACAACCGGTCGCCAGAGCGGTCCCCAGAGCGCGACCGGCCGTCAAGTAGAGGAGGCAGGCCAATCTCGCGCGACTGGGACAAGGACTACTTTGGTAAAGATGCCGATCCCAGTCCTACCCGACATGTCACGCCTTCGCCAGCGCCACGGTTCGAGATCAAGGACACACCAGCTCTGAGGCCCACCCACCGGCCGTTCCTAGGCGAGAACACGCCTCCTTCTGCTACGATGATGGCCCTCCAGACAATGTCTATCCCCCAACATATGCTGGACCCGCCACCATCGGCCAACTTCAACAGCTCGCCACGCTCGCCACGCTCTCCACCACCAGCTGCGGCAACTACCCCGATATCTACGCCAGTGTCAGCGCCAGCGCCAGCATCAGCGTCAGCGGCAACACCCATCCAGGGATCACTTCCCCCTCACTCATTCGACAACATCGCTAGTCAACTTGTCAGCATCAACAACATTGTTTCCAGCCTCCAGAAGGATATGTCGCAACTCAGTCGAAGGAGCAAGGACAACGCGACTGACCTCATCAGCTTGAAGGAGGCGACAAACCTCCGGGATGAGGATATTCGAAAGTCGCTCAAGGACCTTCTGGCAACCATGTCGCAGAAGCAGCAAGAAGCAGCTACTGCTGCTATGCATGGAGATACCTCTCGGTCTAGCAGCCTCAACCTCCAGGATCCCCACATGACGCCCACGAAGCAGTTCACCTTTCCGAGGATGGCGTCAAGTAGCCCCTGGGCTGACGAGCGCATCGGAAGCCCCAACCCATACTCTGTCGAGGGTGCCGCTAGTGTCGCCATGCTGGAAAAGATCATTCGCGAGATGGTAACCAAAGATGGTCAGGAACGGCTTGTAACAAATCTTCAGAAGCTGGTTGACAAGGCTACTGGAGAGACTGCCCAGAAGGTTGCTGAGCTAGTGGAGTTCGTCAAGCAAGGCTCGTTGGGCGGCGCTGCTCCTGGATCTGCAAGTTTCCAACCTTCGCCAGGATCTGGTGCGCTCACTCGCACAATCTCGGCTGACAGCAAGGTCTACTCTAGCCCCAAGGCTGCTGACTTTGTAAGCGAGGAGATGCTCAAGTTTCTGCGTAAGATCAAGGACAGCGTCGCAGAGTCTGGCTGTGTCACCATGGCGACCAAGTCAATGATTCAAGATCTTCGCGGTGAAGTGCTAGGCATGGGCCGCGAACTTGCACGCAAGCTGGAAGAGGCGGAGCAGGCTAGAGCTGTGGAGTCAGATCCAGAGTCAAGTCAGCCAAATGAGCAGATCAACACCATCGTCCAAGAGGGTCTCGCCAACCTCAAGGAGCACATGGACAAGGTCATGCGTGAGCGAAGACGACAATCTATGTCATCAGTCGTAACACGCAACACCGTCGACAATAACGAGGTATACGATGTCGTCAAGCAAGCACTCGCGGAGCGAGGCCTAGATCAGCCATCTGCCCACTCAGCTGCTCTCGACAAGGAAGCTCTCATCAGTGCCGTGCGCGAGGCCTTCGATGGCGTCGAGATGAATGCTAATCGTGAAATTCAACAAGTCGGCTTGGGCAGGGACGAGGTACTACAGTGTCTGCGTGAAGGACTGCAAGATTTCAACGGCTCCGGAGCGGTTACCAAGGAGGAGATTGAGAAATTGCTGCACGACTCCCTCCAACAGATTCAACTTCCACCTCCGATCAATGAAGTCCATGAAATCCGCGAGGAAGTTCTCATGGCCGTGCGAGAATCCTTGGAGGAGTTGAAGCCAGCCCTTACTGCCCAGCAGCCAACACCAGCCGAGAGTATCTCTCGAGAGATGCTTGAAGAGGTTATCCGCCAAGCTCTTACCGAACACAACTCTGCCGGCCTAGAAATCGAAATACCCCCGGAGAGCATCACGGATGCTGTCAAGGCAGCAACGGAAGCTCATAACGAGTCTGTCATGCAGCGTCTACAGTCAATGGTAGAGGAGATGCATACTGAGTTTGAAGGATACTCTTCTACCAGCGGCAAGGACACAGAGCAAGTTCTGACAGCACTTCGGGAAGGGCTCGATAGTCTTCGTACAGAAATCCAAGGCTCATCAAACCAGCCGAGAGAGATCACTCAAGACGGTGAGATGATCGATCAGTTCAAAGTGGAGCTTGATAAATTGCGCGAGGATGTTCAAGGCTACGTTGCAGAGGGTCCTCGGGGAGACCAAGCATGGAGCCGCGGAGACATGGTGGAGTATCTCAAGTCTGAGTTCGAGAGTCTTCAAGAAAAATTGAGCTCTCAACTTCTCCCTGCCTCCAAGACCAACGAGGAGATCCTTGCTGCTCTCAAAGCAGGCTTTGAGGAGATGAAATCCCAGGTTGCTCTCAGGTCTGGGGAAGACGACGACGTCGACTCGAACGAAGACATCAGTGAAGCCATCAAGCACGAGTTTGATCAACTCAAGGAAGTCGTTCTCGGTGACTCTTCCAGCAACAAGAATGACATTCTTGAGAAGCTCCAGGCGGGCTTGGATGGACTCAACGCTCTCTTGAGCGAAAAACAGACTGCGTCTGCACCTAACGACGACATGCTTGCTGCTCTCAAGGCGGAGTTTGAAACCTTCCGGGAGACTCTAGGCAGCTCAGTCGTCAAGCAAGGGGATTCAGCAGACAAGGACGAGATTGTGAATGCTGTTCGAGAGCTTCTTGATGGATTAAACACCTCCCAGCAGACCACTTCAAAAGACAACCTGGCTCTTATTCGTGGAGAGCTGGAAACACTGAAGGAGTCATTCAGCAATGCTCTTGTGCCCAGTGGGGATAACGACAAAGCTGAGATGATGATGACCGTGAAAACTGCTCTCGATGAAATCAAGGCCAACCTGTCAGCTGCTAGTGTCAATGAAGAGCTCCTCGAGGCTATCAGAGGAGAGCTTGAGCACGTGCACAAATCTAATAGTCTGATCCAGCAACACTCGCGCGCAGACACCGAAGAAGTATTGGAGGCTGTCAAGCTAGGCCTTGATGATCTTCAGTCCCACATCGACAAGAAGTTCAACACTCCTCCCGAGCGCAATGGCCCTGCTACTGACGAGATTATCGATGCCATGAACGAAGGCATTGAGAGCTTGCGAGCCGACGTCTCCAAGATTGTTGAGAAGCCCGTGGATATGAGTGTGTCTCACGAGATCCTGGACGTTCTCAAGGACGGCATTGCCGCTTTACGCGCTGATGTAGAGTCGTTGAAGGGTGCTCATCACAGCACTCAGCCTGCACAGGAGGACGTTTCTACGCCAGCGGGTAACGAGGTTGCTCTTGTGGACAAGCCGGATGGCGAAGAGACCACGTCACGCGAGATCTCTCAAGACGTAGTACAGGACGTAGTACAAGAAGATGCCGCACCGCAGCCCGTCGCCCAATCGCTGGACGTAGCCAAGATGGAGCGCCTCCTTACCCAGATTCAGGATAAGGTGCAAGCTATGGATGCCAATGCCAATGCCAACGCCAAGGACGCAGCACCACCTTCAGAGGCAGCAACTCCTGCTGGAACTGCCATGAAAGAAGATCTTGCTGCGATTGAAGAACTCCTCAAAGACGTTCAAGCTGCTGTTTTGCTCAGGCAGGATCGCGAGACGTCACCGCCTGCGCTCGAGGGTCTGGCCAAAAAGGAAGATACTGATGCGATCGAGACTCTGCTTGCAAATACCAAAGCTAAGATCGAAGAGCTTGTTTTCCCAGACCCTGCTACCACTGTCACCAAGGAAAACCTGGAAGATGTCGAACTTGTAGTTCGGACCACATCTGAGACCTTGGATGCACTTGCAAAGAAGTTTGAAGAGGAAGGTGCTACCAAGGCAGATGTTACAGTCGTTCAGGTGCTTGCGGACGATATCAAGGTTGCTCTAGACGAGATGAAGGCAGCAAAGTCAGAAGACGAAACCAACCCTCAGGCCACCAAAGCTGATATCGATGCTGTGACCCTTCTCGTTGACGATCTCAAAGTCAAGCTGGATGACATGAAAATTCCGGACCCCGAGGAGCTCGCATCCAAGGCCGAACTGGAGCAGCTCACTGGACTCATCCATGACTTCCGCGATAGCCACGAAAAGATGAAAGACACCTATGAAGCGGATATCCAGAAGACAGCTACCAATTTCGACGAGCGTCGTGCTGAGGCCACTCAAATTGTTGAGGATATCAGTGGTGTCAAGGCTGCTTTGGATGAGATGCGAGAGGAAATCAAGACCAGCCTTATCGAAGGGGGTCCTATAGAAAACCTCCAAGCTTCATTCAAGATCATGGAAGAAACCATTGGTGCCAACAACGTCACTGCTGATGTGAAGGAACTTATGGAGATTCTCACCAGGGAGTTTGAGCGTGCCCATGGCTCCATTGAGGGACTGCAGAATGACAGTGCCGAAAAGTCAGCCCTCAATCTCGAAAAGCATGACGAAACCAAAGAGGCCGTCGTTGCTGCCTTCACAGAGCGCCTGGAGGACAAGTTCAACACACTCATGGCCAAATACGACGATGCTCAGCTGCTGGCTGACGAGCTTGCCAAGGTCATGAAAGAAAAGTCTGAAGAGCAAGAGAAGATGCTTGAAAGCACCAAGACGACAGCAGATGAGCTCCGTCTTACTATCGACACTCTTGGCGCTACCATCGCCGGGATGAATGACCGATTCGAAGGTGCTACTACACAATGGTCCACCGACTCCACGACTGTCCTTGGCAAGGTCGACGAGACTCTCACCAAGTTTGACGAACAGAAGCTCGCAACGATGGAGAAACTGGAAGAGCAGAAGGTTGAAACTATCGCGAAGCTGGAGGAGCACATTGCCAAATTCGAGGAACTCAAGCTTGAGGACAAGACAGAGCACTCTCATACGCGCGACGAGATCAAGAATGTTGAGTCAATCTTCACCAACATCCAAGACAACATGACCGAGTATCATCCCAAGTTCATGGTCGCATTGCACGAGATCGAAGAGTTAGTTAAGGCCCATTACGAACACGCGCAAAAGTGCAAGGAAGAGGCGGACGAGCATGCCAGGGCTTGGGACGAGCAAGCAAAGGCTCGATCTGAGGAGTTGCAGGCCCATTTCGAGAACCTACCCAAGCTTCTGCCAGCACCTGCTCCTGAGTCTCAGGAGAAATATGACGACGGCCCTGTGCAAGAGAAGCTCGACAAACTCCTCGCTATTGAGCCATCACCTAGTTACAACGATGGCCCTGTGCATGAGAAGCTTGACAAGCTGCTCGCGATCGAGGCACCACCCAATTACGATGACAGCCCTGTGCACGAGAAGCTCGACAAACTCCTTGGTCATGCTGATGAAACCACTAAAGCAGCCGCAAATGCCGAGAAACTGGACGAGATTCACAATCAAGTCAAGATCACTGCTGCTGAGCTCAGTGAGTTTGTCGCAAAACAGACTCAATACATTACCGATGGCAATGATGCCAAGGAGCGTGAGGCCGAAGAGTTGGCTCTGCTCATCGAACGCAGGACGGTGCAGAAAGAGCAACTCGAGATTGACCTTGAGAGCCTCAGGGCTGAAAAGGCCACCCAGAAGGAGCAGCTTTTCGCAGACATCCAGGAGATGAAGGCTGAGAAGGAGAAGGTCGTCCAGGAGCTCAAAGAAGAGAAGGAGCGCGTCATGATTGAGCTGCAAAACGAGAAGGATCGCACTATGGCGGAGTTGAAGGAAGAAAAGGATTCTCTCTTGGCTGCTGTTGCCGCACTTCAAGCAGAACGTGAGAACCTGGCTAATCAAAAGGTCCGCCTCACCGGAGAGGTCTCTTCTCTCCACACTGCGCTCGAGATCCGCCGCGAGGAACTGCACATCATGGATACCAAGGCAGATGCATTGGAGCGCCGCATCTTGAACGGCATTATGGATCACTCGCGTGCTTTGATGATGACCAAGAATGGCTCGAAGAGCCCTTCAAAGCTAAAGAAGCGTATGGGTACCGATGTCGGCACGGAAGAGAGCAGGGGAATGCCACATCCCAGCACTGCAGCTAATGGCATCTCTCTTGCACTCAAGCCTCGCCCCGCCATTCGACGCAACGGTCAGCCTGTCAACCCAAGCCAACGCCGAATCTTGTCTCTCAGTCAGATTAGCGGAAACACGCCAACAGGAGCGCAAGCCTATCCAACAACGACTACCTCGAACGATGCCAACGCTAACCTGAAGCGGAGCCACTCTGTCAAAACCAGCAACTATTCTCGCAAGGGATCTTGGGGTGGACGACCCAGTGCCGTCGTTGCCAACAAAGAGAACACTGTCTTGCCTGAAGTTGACGAAAACGAAGCCTTGGACCCCATCTCGCACGATGTGATTGAAGAAGATGCGCAAAGCGAGACTGGTACTGAACGCCGCTATAGCGTCGATGACTACCCTGAGAGCTACGCCGAAGGTGAGACGCCTGGCTATGATGGACGTTCAAGCTTCGGCGGCACAGGTAGCGAGTACACCTATGCTTCCGGAACTTCCTACATGACGGGTAGTGATATTGACCAAGACCGTCGCACCTCTTATGGTGCCCGTTCTACTCACTCTACCGCTCGTGGTCAAGAACTAATCAACGAAGATCCTGAAGGTTCCGAAGGTTCGCATTATTCGGATGAAGAGGACAATGAACCGACCGCTACCCTTGACCCATCCGAAGTCAACTCCTCCGTGATCACAACCGCCACTGCCGACAGCGAGGTCGACCTGCCAACACAGTCGGAGATTGTTCGAGCCGTTGATGCCGTCAAGGCGGAGATGAAGGAGAACTACGCTCCTCCTAGCGACTCTGGCGTTGGTACTGATTTGGCTACTGCTGCCCTTGAGAACGAGCCCGAGCACGACGCTGACTACTTCCGCCGTGCAGCCGAGGAGGAAGCAAGTGTCATCGGCGAAAGTGTCGTTGGTGAGAGTGTCGTTGGCGAAACGAGTGTCGTTGCCTAAGTGAGTATCTTCACATGTGGGCGCTGTTGCTGCAAACAGTCTTTGGCCCACCGTCTCGCTCCGTGTCTTTCTCATTTTGAAGCTTTGACTCGCCTCTGTTTGGGGGTTTAAGAGTTGGCATCGCTAGCAATATGCGTCGAGCTTGACGACGGCGAAGCTTGTGATGTTAGCAACGCGCAGCACTTGTTTGGATACGCTCTTGGACGGGCTGGACTCTCCTTGGTTATGTCGATGTGGGATGATGGGACATGGAGGTTTTGTACACGAAGGAATGGGTGGTATGGGACTGCTTGATGATTACTGGACATGAGTGATGTATGTGTATTGGTACGACTGATTTTTGCTAATGGGCGTTATGACTTTGGCAGATGGACGGGACTCACAGTCTCTTTTTGTTTTGTTTCCTTCTTGTATGATACAGCAAGTTGTTGATTACCGGTTTGTTTGTCTTGTTTGGAGTGGCGCAAAGTATCAATCGAATAGGGACTCACTTTACGAGTATTATAATGAATGGATCTGAAATTCCCAAACTTATGTCCCCCTCCTTTTTATTGTGATACAAAACATAGTCATTGAAACTTTGTAATATTAAACGTGTACTTCTTTATCCGCTTATAAGAAATTAAAAAAAACTCAAAACAGATCCAAGGGGAACGTGTACTGTTTTCTTCTCCCACATCGTCTTATTACGAACGCCATGTAAAAAGAAATTGGTAAGGCTCTCTAGGCCAATCATAACAGGTTTTCATACCAACCATTTTCCTTCCCTTAATCTCTCTCACACACACACAACAAGTTCATCTCTTCTTTTTACTGCGTCACAGCCCTCAACCCCTGCAGCACTAGGCCAAACATGACACCCCTTGCGACTCTTTGATCCTGCAAACAGTCAAACACCTTGCCTAGTGCCTCGCCACTCGCCGCCTGCCCCATAACGCTCGTCAGCGCCTGTGGCATACCCCTCTCGACGAGCAATTTCCTCGCTTTAACCCTGAGCTTCTCTTTTTCATCCTCAGACATGGGTTCAGGCCACGTCTTGAGCTCGTCCTCTGTGGGGAGCCCATTCTCGCGAATCTTGCGGATATGGTACGCAATACCGGTGTCGGAAGTGTTGTCGTCGAGGATGGTGGTTTGAAGGAGGGAAGTGATGGAGGAGAGTTGTGGGTTCGAAGGGCGGAGGAGGTAGGTTTTTGCGGCGTTGAGGAGGGTGCGGCGGAGGGTCCAGGCGGAGGAGAGGGTGTAGAGTTCCTGGATGACTGCGAAGAAGAGCTCGATCACGACGGTTGTTTCGGTTTCGGAAAGGGGTGTGTAGGTTGGCTCTGTGCGGGTCCTCCTGAGTGCGGATTTCGAGGGTGATGATGGGGTGATGGATGTTGTGGAGGTGCGGCGGGGTAGAGAAGGTGTAGAGTCTATGGACGTTCGTGATGGCTTCTGGCTGTGTGAGGGCTCTGGGGGATCACGCGACATGTAATCGTCTGGTATCTCGCTGGGCATGGGCGGGAGGTTTAAGATTTGGTCACCACCCATCATGGGGCTGAGGTCTTCAATCTTGCCATGGGTACTTGGAGCACGACTGTTGGTTCTTGAGCCGTATCTCGACGATCTACCGGAGCGTTTGCCGTCACCTTCGGGATTGGTCGAAGGTCGTCGTTCCATGGGAGCTTCTCGTGTTGGTTGTTGATCGATGACAGGAGAATTTGGATCCCGCACTGAATCCATCGATGTGCGCTTTGTTGCTACTAGAGATAGGGTACTCTCTGAACGGATATGTGTAGGCAGCTCAGAAACTGTTGATTGTGCCCTATCTCGAGTCTGGGTGGGCGCTGTTGAAGTTGAAGTGCGGCTGAGAGCAGGGCTTGCAGAAGCAGTCGGAGTGCTGGTAGCGTTGATGACCGAATCACGGTTCTTCTTTCCTGACAATGGTGCCGTCACACTGTTCAGGACTCCGCTGACTCCACCGAAAAGCGCTTTGCCACCGCCAGCGACCTCCTTAGGTGCTTTTGTTAGTACACCTAGCATACCTTTGCCTACCGTGTCGAAAGTCTGACCTGCCCAGTTCATTCCGGGGAAGCCGCCGCCAGGAGACTTTCCAGAACCGAGTTCTTTGTCCAAAAAGCGTTTCATGCCCTCACTTTCGGCAAGCGATTGGTATTGCACAGCGTGGTTGAGGTAGCGTTCAAGCTCTCCGCGAAGAGATGCCTTGGTGTGACCTTTCCAGGTTGGCAATGAGGGGTGTGCTTCACTGAACCCAGTCGCTCCGGTAATGGCTGCTATGCGACGCATAACTTCATGCAGAGTCTCAAATTCGCTGTACTTGCGTGCTGTCATCCATCCTGTGTGGTGGTTGGACTTTGGCTCGATTTGGATCAAGTATTCAGCAGTTGGCTTGCTCTTGATGTTACCCTTTTCACCAGGCATACTGTCATCAAAGATTGACATTATACTGTTGTGCAGTGTCAAAGGTGGCGGCCTTTCAGCAGGTGGAGGATTGTCCATCAATGCGGTTGGTGGCTGGGGTAGCACGAGCTGATCAAAGCTGGTAAATGCCTGCTTCGCCTCCTCTTCTTTCGCACGCTCCTCGGCCAATTTCGGTGGAGGTGATGATGGGCTAGAAAGACCTGAGATACCCAAGTCGTTCGGCTCAAAGTCATGATGTGTATCGCTGCCTGAGGACGACGGGGTGACGATGCCCTGAGTGGTGCTCTCGGACTGATCATCATTCAGCGTCGAAGTGGATGCGCTTTGCCTGTACTGTTCTTGGAGGCGTTTTGCGTCCTCCTCAGCAATCATCTGGCTCAAACGCTGAGCTTCCCGCATGGCATCATCCATGGCTTCCTGAGCCTTGCTCACGACACGTTTATGCTCCTTCTTTTCAGCGAAAGACATGTCTCGGCTATGTGGTGTTCTTTCTGCGTCCACTGTGGCATTTGACAATTGTCCAAATGAGCCCTCAACGCCTGCATCGATGGCATTCAAAAGTTCAGGTTCACCTGCTTCCAAGAGTTGGACAATCCATCCATTGATCCATTCGGGCTTGGAACAGCTCACGACAATCATTTCCAGGACAAGCTTGGCAAGTATCTGATGCAAGAAAATGCGTGCTGGCGCGCAATTGTATGTCTTTGGGTCCAAATAGTTCTGGAGTATGTCCTCTGCAGCTACGCTGAACTGCTTCATCTGGTAGTCTGGATCGAGTATGTTGGCCAGCGTGCTGTCCCGCTTCATCTTGAGGTATAGATCAACTGCCTCTGTTGGAAAATCGCCGGGGGACGCCTGTATGGCGGTGACAATCTCTTGAAGCAGGATGATGATAAAGGACGAGGAGCGCGTCACAAAGTCAACAAAGTTGTCTGCTGGTCTCTTACGGGAGACATGTGCGGACACGGAGAGCACAAAAGCGGTCAAGGTCTGGCGGCACGAGTTGGGAAAGGATTCTTCGGTGGGCAGTAGGGGCGAGTACCACCACCTGCAGTGTATTAGAATTGTATCTACTAAAGACTGCGCAGAGGACATACTTGACATAGTCACGAATGACTGCATCCGTCAGCTCCGTCAGCGCAGCCGCCGTCTCCGGCCTGAAGTCGGAGTAGTCGAGCTTCTTGCCCGAGTACAGCTGCACATTGAGGTCGTAGCTATCATGCTTTTCGGCCGTGTCGTGAAGAGAGTGGGAGTTTCGCCAATCGAGGACGCGCTGTGCTATGTCGGCGCCCAGCTCGCGTCTCCTGGCTTCGGCACTCTTTCCCTGTCCGCCCTGGCTGTCGTTGTGGTAGCCCTCCCATGTTGCATGTAGGACCACGCCGCCCACGACGCCTATGAGCACCAGGCCGACGCGTCCAAGGATGAGATAGGTGCCAGCGCCCAGGCCAGCGAGACAAGCGCCCAGCGTCTCGTTGCTCGCCGTTGCCAAGAAGTGTAAGGCGCGGTCGGTGAGAGCCTTGAGGTCGATGCTGGCTTCTGCCTGGGGCTCTGCCTTGGAGAAAGAGGCCGCGACTACGGCCTCGGGCGTCTCTGGTGTTGCAGCGGTGCCGTCCAGCGGCGAGTCAGTGGCATGGGCATGCTCGATTGCGGGCTCGGTTTGGGGCGGGTTCGGGGGAGCAGGAGTGTCAACGGTGTCGGGCATGGTCATGGTGGGAACATTGGGCTTTGCAGTAGTGGGAAGTGTCCAGGCCTGCCGTGAAGCATAGTCCAGCGCGGCAGACTGGATATGCTTTGTATGTGGCGGCCCCGAACCGCTCATGGGGCTCGCCTGGCCGTTTCACTCGTACCAGTAGAGGTCGCAAAAAAGTAACGCCGGCCCGGCCCCGGGCCTCCATCCAAATCTCCCCCAGCTTCATTCCATCCGAACATATTTTAATCCCCGGCCTGCCCCGCCTCACCCAGAAAATCTTGCGCTCCCTTCCCGCCATCCTCTGCCATGTCTAGCGACGCTCCCAACGACCCCGAAGCTCTTGCTCATGTCGACAAGTTCTGGGAGGACCGCAAGCCAAGCAGCCCGATCTACCAGTTTCTTCTTTCTGATCTCAAACTGACTTATGCGGCTAAGGGTGTCGTGCGTGCACGGCTGCCCTTGACCAGCAACCACGTCAATACCCATGGCAGTATACACGGTTCAGTGTCAGCTACCATCGTAGATGCTTTTGGAGGATTGGCAATCGCGTGCTGGGACAACCGCTCAAAGACCGGCGTCAGTACTGACATCCACGTTTCGTATCTTAGTGGAGCAAAGGATGGCGATACTATAGAAATTGAGGGCAGGGCTAGCAAAGTCGGCGGCACCCTTGCCTTTACCAGCGTGACCATCTGGAAGCTAGTTGACGGCAAGCCTGGCCCAGTTGTTGCCACGGGCTCCCATACCAAGTTTATTAAAGTCTAAAGAACCCCATCCACGGTTCGACTGCAGACATGCCATCTTCTTTGAGGTCTCGTCCTGCTCTCCCATGGACGATCGAACTCCACTCGGATTGCGAAGAGTAAATTGGCCCTCGTGTCACGATTCTGTGCCTAGCCGTAAGGCGACGACAGCATGGACGCGCACGGGAGTCATACATACCACATACATAGACGATGCATGTTATGAATACTTATGAACCTCTCCATCTCCGTCGTGCATGTATAAACACGCGTCCTCTGACAACCACTACACGTGACTAGTCCATTGTATTGTGTAGATCAAGCAACCACAAAGTCCCAAAGCACAAGCCACAACTTCGTGTCGGGTCTCCTATTGTCCGACGGTGCACGACATGGGCAAAGTGGCATTGTTTTTCCATCCATGTTATCCTAGTAGACTATGAAACTATTACAAAAGACAGACTACCGTGTCATCCCCATCGTCCATAAGTACTTTGAACAACGCCTAGCAAACATCCATAATATCCACCACCCTAAGCAGACAGACCACCCGCCGATCCACACACTTATGCACGACCAAAACTAACACCTGCCTTCTCCTGCATTCCAGCCCTGAGAGGCAACACCTTGACATCGAACCCATCCTCCTGCAAGCTAGCCACAACATCATCCCCAAATCCCCCCAATTCCCACAGCAGGGTCTGGAAGAACCTGACCCGGAGCAGCCTATGTATCTTTGCCTTGACTAGCTCTAGCGCCGCCTGACGCAACACATCCTCGCTATACAGCGTATTCCGCCAGATAAGCACGAGTGAATCGAGAAAGGAATTGACACCCGGAGACACCAAGCCAGTGATCTGGTGGACATATGCACCGCTCGTGCCCAGAATCCTGCGTGCGATATCGACATATTGGTCAATAGCATAATCGCACAGCCTGCGCACGTCGTACTTGGCACCCACAACGTAAGCATGGATATGTAGATCAAAGAGCGTCAAGTTGGGGTACTGGGTGCGCGTTGCAGGATCGAGTGCGTACATGCCGTATTCCAGGAAATGGATCATGACTGCTATGGCACCGGGGAAGTCGTTGCGCAGACGGAGACAGCGAGTGTGGCCAGGGGCATATGTGCCGGTGAGTATGGAGGCGAAAAAGCGGGATGAGAGCATGAGGAGGTACTTGTCGAGTTTCAGGACCTTGTGGCCTTTGTCGAAGATGATGAGGACGTCGTTGGGTTGGAGGGTGGGGAATGCGCTGTGCTGGAGTTAGGATACGCACATGTGGGTAAAGGTGGAGGGGAGAGGTTGCTTACTACTGTAGGGACTCTGATGTGACTGTAGAAATGCTTGTACGGGCTGCAGCAATGGGCCACTCGAAATGATCTGGAAACATTGTTTCTGGACTGTCGTACAGTGAGAGGTCCTGAAGGTGCAGGGCAGTCGAAGTAAATCCGCCATCCTGACCAGGTTGGACAAATGCCGTGTTTGTATCTTCAAAGATAGGTGGTCCAGTGTAAGCGCCAAAGCCCGCGATTTCATCAAGAGGAGAACTGGAGTTGAGGTCCAAGCGGAAGTCGAGAGGAGACGAGTCCATTTGAAGCTGCCCTGGTTCCTGAAGGGTTATGCCTTGTCCACTTTCCTCCAATACCTGAGAGATGCATGGAAGGCATGGCTGACATTCGAAGGAGTAAGAGCCCAGCGGTAGTTGTATATGATTCTGAGAACTGTGCAGAAATCCCGCATCCGCTTCGGTGTCAAGAAACGGAGTACTGTTTTCTTTGTCGGTGCCAAACAAGGCTGCAGGTATGTAAGAAGATCGAGAAGTAGCAGAAGAGCCAGCGACGCTACGCAATGCTTTACGATATTGGTCGTTGGAATGCTGAAAAGCGCTGCTGTAGACGCGCTTACTTCCTCTCTGGTCCATTATGGCGGGCTACAGTGCAAAGTGTACTGTAGAAAGTGTGGGAGAGTCGCTGTTCTTCGCCGATGGGTTGCAAGTGTTGATCAAACGTGAACGCGAAACAAACGCGAACGGAGCAATCTGACTGCGCATAGTGAAATGACAAGCTCGCCAAGTATGAGCAGCCTGGTGAAGGTGAGGTTGCCATGATTCTCAGGGACCAAACGATCGCTTGCAGCACAACAGCGGATGCCCATTTTCTCAAACCCTCCAACGAGCTCCCATCTCTTCAAAAAGCTCTGCTCTGAACTCTGGAAACTCTTCCATCGACTCGTACACGAGAGCCATTTTCTTACCCGTGTCGTGGATGAACGCTTGCACATGATCTGCACACAGCTTCACCATGACAGTTCTCAGCTCATCCCCGTTTGCGATCCGATCCGGGGCGAAAATAGCGCGAATTGCAGACTGCAGCTGGTCTTCTTGACCGTCCTCATTCAGCACTATAGTGGCGAGATCTTTGAACTTTTCCATAGCAATTGCTTTCAATCCAGCAACCCCGTACCGCTCTGCTAGCATGTACACATTGACGTGTGAGCGCAGAGT
This sequence comes from Bipolaris zeicola 26-R-13, assembly GCF_000523435.1. NCBI lineage: Eukaryota > Fungi > Ascomycota > Dothideomycetes > Pleosporales > Pleosporaceae > Bipolaris > Bipolaris zeicola. The sequence goes on from NW_006912162.1 coordinate 18,960, forward strand.
AGCAGGCTCGGGTGCTTCGTCGTCCGATATGGACAGTTGGTCGTAGTCTAGTTGATAGCAGTATTGCATCATTGCTGCAACTGCAAGGGGGTCATCTGCGCTTAAATCAATTGCGCCTCTTGATGATTTCTGCTGGTGTCAGCAAAATCTTAGTAGAAGCATGGGTCAGCGTACTGGAGACATGACAATGGCACACACTCTAGCAAACCATCTTGAGTGGTAGCACATGATTTCCCGGTCGCAGTTGTACGTTCGGCTTCGGCATTGAACAACAAGATCGGAGGTTTTCACTTCTGTTGGAGGTGGGGGCGGAGGGATCTCAACAGGTGCCGGCATGCAAGGTGCTGGGGCTATGATAGGAGATGATGTGGGTAGGGGCGCACTTTCCCGTCGAGGTTTACGTTTCTGGAGCAGTCGGCGAGTAAAAGATCCATTGGAAAGCGTCTTGCGATGTTTAGGGCGGGGGCTGTCTTGTACAACAGAAGTCATGGAAGACGCTGCAGTCGATGCGGTGGAGGATGTGGAGTCTCTCCGATCCAGAAACCCAAAGGAGTCATCTGAAGCGGCAGAGGATGTGATGGATGGTGCAATAGGCGACATTCCATCTTTTGCCCCTTTGTATGGAGTATCAACCCTATGAATCCATTAGTATTGAGATTGGATCCACTGCGAATATTCTGCTTACACATTGCGAGTCACCAGTACAGGGACAGCGAACATCTTGACGACGGATGTCAATGTCAATTGCAAGCTGAACAGCAGTACGGCAACCTGGGTAGATGGATTGAAGTGCAGACGGAAATAAATATGTTAGATATTAGATATGAAACCCATGCTACGGCTGTATGCATACACCACTGGAAGAACGGCCGTTAGCCTCCGAAAATGTAGAGTGCGAGATTGGTGTTTTCATATAAAGCTAATTCATACAGCGAATGGCGGTAAATGGATAGATTAACAGCAGCTCCACCTGACCCGGCACTATGCGGCTCATGGATGGCGAGTTTAATACCGATGCATGCATTAGTGGAACAAAAGAGCCGGCTGGGGAAGAGTGTGGGGTAGTTGCCGCGGTGTTTTTCTGGGAATTGGGTCAGCAGATGGGAACTGGATACCGCCTTCCCCAGCATTATAGAGGCGCCTTCCCCAAACGTGGGTAGTCGCATTGACGTCCTTATCGCGATATGCGTCACTCACAGTCGAAAACGCCCCGCTACATTGTCATACGTAGCGAATTTGTTCTTGGGCGATGAAGATGGTTGCAGCAAGATGAGTTTCCTCGCCTATCGCCCTAGTACTACGGCAACATGGCTAAAGTAAGGGAATATCAACCCCGGGATATGTTGACCGTCCGGCCGTACCTCGGACAGTTCACAACGCCTTATTACCTAAACATCGCATTTGAGCGCAGAGCCCTTCTCTTCCATGGCCAACTTTACAAGTCGTGTTCTTTCTGCTGAATATTTCGCAGATAATGCACAGATTGTGGCCCATGTGCAGATACGCGCCGGGTCCCACAGCATAACATGCGAGACGGATTTGCTCAGTAGTACTGGTAGTTACATGTCAAGGCGATAACAACAATCTTCTTTCCATTCGTGGTTAAAAGGCGGCGAATCACGGGGACGCGTGCTTGAATCCTATCTTGGCGGACTTGTTAGCCCTCTTTCGCTCACAACAACTGCTTATTTTGTAAGAGAATACAGCCTATCCTAGGCCCGAAAAGGATCAACGGCCGACAAACGCGGTTGGCGTGGATATTTATTCGCAATGAGCTGGATGAGATGTCGGGTCCGACGAGGAGAAATAATGGGTGCAAATTTACAAGATCCACACGGAGCAATAAATAGCGCTGACCCCAAGAACCGTGATATTGTGCCCTTCAGTCTTGGGCTCTTTCAAATGTCTCAAGTAAGGTTCTTTTCAATGACGAAACTAGCGCAAGGTTATTTGAGTAGTATATTGTGCCGATGACAAAGATGAAACAGCTGGAGAGTGTGGTGACAAAAACAAGGACGAATACGAGGACATAGAGTGATTCGAAGATACAAGTGTACGTTCCTCCCCACAACCAGACTTACACAGCGCTATATAAGACCGAATGCATATATAAAGAGTCACTCACATAGGGATCGACTTTTTGCTTTCCATACATGATATGTGTAAGTCGTAGTAGGAGTACTAAGTATAGTGCACTATACATACGGACATAATAGTAGTACTGTTATGCTACAGCATTGCACAGACCACAGGGTACGTCAGTTCTGACAGCACGTGATGCGAGACATCAATCGGTACTCTCCGACCACATGACGTGATGCGTAACGTACAAAGGGAGGGTTGCACAAGGCGATGTCTTCGGGCCCAGCCAATCTACCCAATCAGCGGCTCGACGATAACGCTGACAACGACGTCAACTGCCTAATCCCTGTAAATCTGGGGAATTAGCTTCAAACCGGACCATACAAGTCGCATGGACAAGCTCTATCAAAACTCAATATCCATACCGCTGCCTTCTCCTCTTTTCCAGCCTGTTCTCCTCTTTCCTCCTCAAAGATACCTATTAGCTCCCAAAGTACCCAACAAACACCAACCAATACCACAACACCACAACACCACAACAACCCCATCACAGCCTCATCTCCAAAATGTCGTGCCCGATCATTGGAACAACGAATGACACGCTTCCTCCAAATCACCCCTCCATAGACCTCAGCAAGGACGGCCAAACGGTACGCAAACCCCCTCCATCAACTGCCACCCTTTTAAACCAAACCCCGAGTTCTATATTAACATTTTTACCTACAGTGCCCCGTCGTAGGCGCAACAACCGACCACCACCACAACCTGCACTCGCACCCCCCGGTCCCCACCAACGAGACGACCGCAACCGCGTGTCCCGCCCTCAAGAACAATATCGTAAAGCAGCCACACGCTCAAGAAATGGACGACGCTATCTGCCCCATAGTTGGTGTAGCTACTACCGTCTTACCCCCAGATCACCCGGATATGCTCAAGGCGAACGAGGGCGACGTCTGCCCTGTTACCAAGGCGACGGTCGGACACCACAAGGATAAGGTTGCTACGCATCCGAGTGTAGAGGCTGCTAGGGATGGTGCCGTGTGTCCTGGTATGTTTTTTTAACCCCCATTTTTCCCCAGCAAGAATGAAAGCGTTGAAGCATGTTACTAACGCCTTTTACCCTTTCTAGTCACGGGACAGAGACAGCAGCTTGCGTAGGTAGAATACTGACATGATTTGCTTTGGCCCAAGGGGGGTTCTGGGTCTATAGCTGGCATTTGAACTTAGGATGTAGGAAACGAAATTTGATGAATTTATTGATTCTGCATGCATGTACGTTTTTCTATTGATCTTTCGTTGGTACTCGAAATAAGCTTGAAATGCTGTGATACCGACCTAGTCCTGTAGCCTCCCCTTGATTGGACTACCGTGCAATCTCGGGTATAGCCCCTAGAATTGGAATCCTCGTTGGTCGATCCGTACGGATCAAAGCGGGTGTGGCGCGGGCTACTGGGACGAAGGAAAACGTTATGAGATCCATGCTATACCCGAGAGCTATCAGACGTACGCGGACCCTTACATCGCCCTGCAGCTACATTGCTGTTATGAGCAAAACTCATGATTGGACAACAGCATGAGCTAGTATTGTCAATATCACACCCCAATGCTTCCAAAGCCCCTTCTGGTATTCCTTTTACCCTCAGTTTTGCCTAATTCGCCTTCACAGCAAGACAATATACAATTATCCCAAACACTTCAGGTTAATGTGAAAAGATTGTATTGTAGACCGAGTTTACACAGTGGGTATAGAGCCATGCTGATGCCGATCGTAACCTTAAGAGAAGAAGAAAAAGCCCGTGGCCCTAATTGACGACATAGTCAACAGACACCAATTTGAAACAAAAAACTACACGACGAAGAGCAAGAATGCAATCAGGCATTTAAACACATGGATTCTCTGACTGCAAAAAGCTCATGAGCCGCGTGGGGTGCTTGAAGGTGTCTTGTTGACGAGGCTTGAGAAGAAAGATCGCAGTTTCTCGTTGTCGTTGATATTGGTATCTTGAGTCTTGGGTGGTGGGGTTTCGGGATCGTCCGTTCGGTTGGCTTGGCGGTCCTGGATACAGTTAGTTTTCTTTGTCCGAAATACCATATTAGAACAAATTCAGTTTCAACTCACCTGTAGTCTCTTCACCATCTCGTCAGCATTGACCTGGATACCACCCATGTTGAACTGAACAGGACCGATATGCTCCTCAACCACGCCTGATGCATCATCGGCCCAGGCTCGCGACACTGGCTCTTGTTCTTTGCGTGCAGCTTTGAGGGCGGCTTCACTTTCGTCTTCTCGTCGTAAGTGCTCAAGCACGTTGACCTGCTCAGCGAGGAAGGCTTGCGGATCTTTGCTAGACACTTCGAGGCCGTTGGCCTGTTTAGACAGGCTGGACAATGCATAGTCAGATTCGGGATTGCGGATCGTCTCCTCGTAGATTGAAGTCGCCGTAGGGCCCTGGTACTCCTCCTCCGGGATTGGAGTTGGCATTGTTTCGCCGTTTGTTTGTTCTTCTCCCTCAACGGGGGCAGCTGCTTGGCCATTTGTTGGCCGCATATGGTTGGGAATGTCGATATCAACGCTCCATTTTTCGCTTATTCCCTCCACATCGAATCCCTCGCGCAAAATGCGGATCTTTGCCCATGAATCCCAGTTTGGAGGGACCAACACTCGATCTCGGTCTGTGACATTGTGCCGCAACTGCTCTTGTTTCAGTAGTGATTTGATTCCCAGAGTAGAATGGATAAGTGTTTGTAATGAACCGGGTGCCGTGGGCATAGTGTAGACCAGACTCGACCCGTGCTTGAGAAGAATAGTGCGCATGTACTGGAGGATGAAGTCGAATTCCTCCTCTTTCCATCCCCGCTCCTTTTCCAGCGTCTCGATCTTGTCAGCATTCTGGCAAACAACACACAAAGGAATGCCGAGAGGCTCATCCCACTCGCCGGGACCGAGTGGGACCTTTACGCTCTCTAGGCTGCTTCCTTCGGTGGCCAGATTACGACCTTTGTCTTGCAAAGTCTGGATGTTCTCTTCCAAGACAACCTTGGACGCATCATCCAGTGAGACAATCAAGGATCTCAGCACCCGTATCCAGTCGCGGAGTTGGCGTATCCATAGCCACGGGTGATTCCAGTCCAGAAGTATTACGATGAGCATGTGTGGGAGAGTTCGTGGATTGAGATAGGGTTTGATTAGTGGGGTGAAGGAGGGTGAAGGATTTGCGAGGAGGTATAGCGACAGGCGAGCGAGAGTGTCTGGTGGTGTTAGCAAAGGAAAATAGGTAGCGCACTCCGTTGATAGCACATACCCTCATGATCCGTGTCCAGGACGTCTTGGTACGTGTATCCCAGGGCGAACTGATTGGCAACGGGCGGCTTTCTGCCACGATCCGGCGGTCTCCGGTTGTTTGCAGAATCTGTAGAAACTGATTCGAGAAAGTCTCGTTGTGTTTCTGGTGTTCCGCCTGCCACCTTCGAATTAGCTTTGTCCCCTATACCGCTTTTCTGTGGCCTCACCCAACACTAACAAACTCTTCTCCGGCAGTCGCTTTCCGCTCGAGATGTTGTCCAGCATGGGCTTCCATATCTCCTCCCTGTCTGCATCTGCCGTGACTGGACGGTCATTGCTGCCCGGGGTGCGCGTGGGGAAGTTGGGGGTGCGGCGCGCGCTGGCCATTGCGGAGGTGGTGTGGACGGTGGCTTGTGTACTGCCTGCTGCGGTCTCTGGCCGTGTGGGCGATCAACTCACGATGGACCAGGATTTGTGTGGCGGAAGAGAAAGGGGCAATGCAGCGGCGGGGAGCGTGTCTTGCGGGGTTGGTGTTGGTGTAGTTGTTTCCACGTCGTGGGTACCTTTTCTGCAGGGATGCTGCTCCTAGCCCAGCCCGAGCTTCTCCAAAAGTTCATCTCCGAACACACGACACCATACTCACAACCAACCCTCACCATGAACTCTATCCGCGCGATTCAGCAGCTGAATAAGCGCGAACTCGAGGCTGGAATCAGTCCTGAAGGCTCCTGGCATACCGACTACCGCGACACCGCCTTCATCTACATTGGCGGCCTTCCCTTTGAACTCTCTGAGGGTGACATCATTACCATATTCTCCCAGTACGGTGAACCCGTATGGATCAAGCTCGCGCGCGACAAAGAGACAGGAAAGTCGAGGGGCTTCGCATGGATCAAATATGAGGATCAACGGAGTTGCGACTTGGCGGTCGACAATCTAGGCGGTGCCAGTATTATGGATCGAATCATCAGAGTGGATCATGCACGATACAAGCCTAAGGACGATGAGGACATGAGGGACAACACCATGGGAGAGCTCGATATCGATCCAGGAGTTGAGTCTGACAATGGCAGGGGGAAGCGGCGCAAGACTGAAAGCGAATCTGACTCGGACGAAGACCGACCGCTCCTGCCTGAAGAGATTGAACTGGGTCGTCTCATGGACAAGCTAGATGAAGAAGACCCAATGCGCGACTCCCTGATCAAGCGACAACAAGAAAAGGTGGACGATGCAATCAAAAGACTGAAGAAGCAGAAGCGCAAGGAGAAAGAGAGAGCAAAGAGAAAGGATAGGCACAGCCGGAGAGATGGATCAAGAGACCGCGATCGTGATAGAGAGAGAAGGCGAATTAAGGAACATGGAGAGCACGATGAGCGGGATAGGCGCTCGCGGCGGAAGGAACATCGGAGCAAGAGTCGTGAGAGGAGCAAAGATCGCTCAGAAGACAGACATGGTCGACGCCGATCAGAACGAGCTCGAGATGAAAGTGAGAATTCTCGAGATCGTCACCGAAAGCGCGACCGCCGGCGTTCGGCATCCAGCGAAAGAGAGAGGAGGCACTCGCGCACAAGAGACGCACGTTCGCCCCTCCCATACCGAGCGCGCTCCCCTTGACCGTCTCTCGAATATCCCCCAATACCGAAACATTAATGCCTGTCGTTTTACTTTTTACTGAGCTGAAAAGTTCAGCCCTGCTATGATCTGCTCAGCCGTACCCAAGCCACGCAGGTCTTTTCCTACTCCAGCCTACCACAAATGCATTCTGACATGTTACGCCTCATGTAGGTCCAAGACTACTATACACACAACCAAATCTCTCCATACACTTGGTTTTTTTGCTCTCATTATGCCTAAATTCTGCAGCTAGTTTGTCACCAGCGATGCTGGTTATTTCTCTAAGAGTTATACTTTTGGGCTTAGGAAGGACCTAAAAGCCATCGGCCCTAGTGCAATGCCCGGTATGGCAAGACGAACACACCTGGCGCAAACATACTTTGAGAAAAAGCTTATTCCTCCAGCAAACGTCTATCTACGCCACCAATATAGGACGTTAATTGTTATAGCCTAGGGTCTTCGTTTCACCGACTGTGTAAAAGTGGGGTTCATGGAGTGAGGGCCATAAAAGGCTTATCGCATTCCAGCTGTAAACTATAAACAATTGAGAAAACTGCAGTAATCGTGTTCTTAGAGAAGATTTGTAGGATCAGCAAACCCCAATCATTTAAGACAGACTTGATAGAGTCATAATACACGATGCTTTGAATTACCTATTTTTCTCCCGGTATCCATATGAGAAAGCAGTGAGGTTATATCCTGATTCCACAACCAGGGACTATTGCGCCGAAAACTCCTCGCAGTCCTTACGATATACTTTGAATGCTCCCCACAGTTTTTGTATCCTATCAATCATCATCTTCTTCGTCGTCGTCTTCTTTGTTCGTCTCTCCTTCAGCAACCTCCTCTTCCTCCTTACTGTCCTCTTTTGTCTCAGGTTTTGCACCAGCATCGTCATCATAATCCGGCCGTATCACTTTAATATCCTTCTTCGCCAGCGCAGACTCAATGAGCGGAGCAGCAGCGAGTAGTGCATTGTATTGGTCAATGGAAAGAGAGATGCCCTAGTTCCGTTAGCACTGCAATCTCACATACAAGACACTGATAGATGAGAAACAAACTTACTTTCTTTCCCGGCTTCGTCTCTCCAGCATCGGTGACATAGTATTCACGAATGCTGACGAAAGTGTTTTTGTTGAAATCGCTAACAGTCACGCGTCGCTTGCCACTGCTATTTAACTATGATTCTCGTAAATAAGAATTCATACACTGAGCCAATTGTATTACGTACAGCAACAAACGCATCACCGTTATCATCCGTCTTAAGTTCAGGTACAACGGGAAGCGAATCATCATCCTCATCGCCTTTCGCTTTCTTGTTTGCACGTGGCGCGCTGTCGTCGTCATCAGGAGAAGAGCGTTTGTTTTTGAAACTTTTCTTGAAGCCGCCTCGAGCGCCGCCTCGCTTGAATCCTGTCATTGCTGTGATATGGGGAAAAGTGCGTGCAACAACGTGAAATGTGGGTGAGGGCGCTATCGATGGCGATGACGCAGGGCGTGCTTTGACGCGCTAGAAAAACGCGCTAGAGACGCGATCACATGATTGCATTCTCAAAGTTTATCACTGCATGGTTTTCTCAGTTGGGCGAAGCGAATGTGTCTATTCTGTGGAAGCGAGCGTAGGAAATCGTCAATCTATCATCTGTTTTTTGGGAGCGTATGCACGTTTTATATTGCGTGTATGACTCCGCTCTTGATGCTAGAGACTCCACTCCTTATGCTAGAAGCTCCACTCCATGGTCTTGATGGCCGGGCTGGCCGGGCTGGCTGTGCTCGTTCTGGCTTCTGCAGACCCAAAGGACCGGAGATACTACTCATATCAGATCCGATTGACAACCTGCCCTCCTGGCTCACAATCGACTCTGCACGGCTCATTCCTGGATCCCTCCCCACCAACTCTTTGGCCTGAGAAATGTTCCATGCTGAGGCTGTTGCATCGTTCATGTTCAGAGCTACTTCCGGATCGTAGATACTTGGCATACGGTAGGGCGACTGAGGAGGGAAAGTCGTGGCGTATCCGTGAGATATTCCAAGCGCAGATGCCGTTGGTTCAAAGGAGCAGCTTTCCTTCTCTCGAGCGCGTCTGCATGCATCTACAGTGGCGACGATGAATGCGATCAGAAAGAGAAGCCATCCGGCACCGGCTGTGATGAAGTGAACCATACTGAGGCCTACCAGCATGGCGAGCCTCCTGAGTTCTGGGGAAGCGGATGTATCAAGAACTCTCGCGCCGAAAGCATTCACGCTCAAAGCGAAACTCAGAGAGATACCAACTGCTGCTCCAACAGCGCACATTCCCAGACATTCCAAGGGGACCATGATTGCCGAGCGGATTCGGATGGGAGGCAGAATTGTTGCGAAGACCAATACGATACTGATCACGGAAGCAAGAGCAGTCTATATCGTCAGTATTGTGGTTTCAGCAAAGAATCGAAAGACGTACTAAACCGATGGAAATCCATGTCCTGATTGCGCCGCTGATCACAGCATCGAAAAACCTCGCCCAGAGTTGTTCCATCTCTTGTGATCCAAACTCAACACTATCGAGAATCGCATCACTACGGGCCTGGATATCGCGAATAGTGAAAATGGCTACATCGGTCTGTTAGTAAATCCGGCTCATTTATCCAGAAGACCAGAGTTGTTCTTACACCAACCGCCCAATCCAGTGACTCCCAGAACGACAATCAAGGCCAGAGCCCTGAGAGTGATCAAAATAGACTTGCCGCACCCCATTATGATATTAAAAAACGAAAATGCAAACTCCGAAAAAAGAAGAATTTACAGTAATATGCACAGTCCAGCTGGCAGCGGCTTCCAGAGCGCTAGAAAGAGAAATGAAGAAAGTTGGAGAAAGTATGTGTGGCAAACGCAAGCAGAGATCTCACCTCTGACAGCAGACAGAGCATGATTATAGACGTCAACATCATGACACCGTGCTTCGGAGTCACGCTAGCCGAATGCCCTGTCTTGATGCCATCTGCAGTGCTCGCGGGGTTGAAACATCCCTTGTGGCTGGCTGTGCCTGACCCTGCAGGTAACAATGAATCTAGGCCAGGAAATACGAGTTTGCCCTGGACTCTCGGCGCAAGACTCTGGTAGCTGATACGTACTACTACGAGCGTCTTTGTCGAGGATTGGTGTCGAGGCGTTCACACTGTGCCGTCTATTGTCACCTTGTAGTTTGTGGCGCAATCAGTTCGAACAACCACAGTACAGCGAGTGATCGGTGCGTCTGATATTGCTCCCCCAGAACTGTATGATGCGCAGCATGGGAAGCGTCATGTTACGCATTGGCATTCCTCTTTGTCCGGAAAATCGGGAGTGGCTGGGGACCTCGCTGCTCCACGTGATTGCGACTGAGACAAACCTGAGGCGACAAGGCTCGCGGCCGTTACAAGGCTGAAACACCCTCGTATCCGAGCCACTCAACATCCGTGTATTCTGTTGCCAGGCGCATTGCTGGCAGTAAGGCTGACGTGTTGATATCTGCTTGTGGTATTACAATGCCCTATTGCAGTTTTCCTGGGTGTGTACGTATGTAGGGTGCGCTTTGAATGCATGCCGTGCACCCGATTAGCGAGCCGAGATCAAGAGTAAAGCGCAAGGTTCCGATGGGTCGAAGTAATCATAATGCCCAGCATATCTGTTATATCTCGCCTAGCTTCATCTTAGGAGTAATAGAGTGGCCGTTTTTGTTGCACGGGAATCACCAGGTATGCATTCATACTAGTCATATGCGCGAGAGCCGGTGTCATACCAAATGGGGATTTTCCACGGCGACAGACTCTACTTACCCCGGTAATTGATTCAATCGCCATCCGATCCGCAAAGGCCGTTTTTCATTTAATGGGATTTCTGCCTATCAACACAGTCCAATCGCAACCGGGGTTCTTGTTGCTGTGGGTGCCCTGACGGAATTGATATAAATGAAACCTTGCAGATAAGAGAATCGCGAAAAGCGCGGCAATGGGCACACCTAAGTAGGCGTGCTTGTGTGGATACTGCGAAAACCCCGGCTTACTACTCCAGAACAAAACCATTTCCATAGTAATCTCTAGCATGTGATCCGCTTATGTACATGAGAGATGCATGAGTTAAGACTGACGAACTTGGAGCCTTGCATCTTCCAAGCAGTGGTTACCCTGTGGAGGTTTCGCCCCCTTCCCCCCTCCCCTTCCCACTCCCCTTCATCAGCTGATGAGTTTTCGGGACAATACTAACAGGCTATACGCAACATCAAAGAGAGGTTCAGCTCGCGCCGATACAAAGGTCGGTCGGTGTTCAGCGGAAAGCAGCCGCAATCGGCTACTACTAGCAATTCTCGCTAACTCGATTAGTTCTTATCCCGATCATTCAGTCAAGTACGCGTGATAAGGCATTCGGCCAATTAAGGTAATCAAGGTCGATAGAAGTCTTACATTCCCCGCAACTACTCTTTTGGTTAGTGCTATTTGTCAAGTACAAAGGATCGAAGATATTGATTGGTTGAAGCAGTTCAATTATGCACGTTGTGACAGCGGAGAGGAAACCTAGAAGATGGGTGAACTACCCTCTCGGCATTTATAAGTTCAAACAATGTCTACAAGTGTTTGATTGCTGATTAGGGAATCCTACTATATAGTCCGCCATATGAGCTAACATTCAGGTCCGATGTCCATTGGCCTCACGCCCCCAAACGCATCTATAAGCGCCGAACAGTTTGCGAGGGGCGCCCTACGCAAGCCCTTTCGGCTGCTCACATCAGCCCATACTTGAGAATACTTATCTTGATGGCTCCTCATCCTCTCGTGTATCTAACCTGGAGCGCGTTTCCTACATTCAGCGCACACCGAACCTATCATGAGCACTTCTGCCTTGTGGCCGTCAAGTTACCGCAACGCACTGCGGAGAGACTCCCAGTCGAGTAGCCGACTCGAAGAAATGCGTACTCTCAAGCATCCTCAGACTTCAAGCTTTAACCGTCTTCCCACCGAACTTATCTTGAAAATCTGCGGACACATTTCTGCGCACGATCTCTGGCACAACATACGTCCCACTTCCCGCCTCCTAGCTATATGTGCCAGAGAAGCACTGCCACGAAAGGTCTTCTCCGAGAGCACTATCTACATCTCCTGGTGCTGCTTCTGGTGCAGTCTAGGACGCCATTGTCTACATACAGCATGCAACCCCATCACATGGCTATTTCCCGACGCCAAGAACGTACGCGTTGCCCTACTAAGCGACCGTGCGACGGTCGCCAAGGTCATTTTTGGAGATCTGTGCAATTTGGTCACGAGTTATGAGCCGAAGATTCGTATTCACCTAGGCGAGGAAGCACAAGGCGTTAAGTGTAAGAGCAAAGCGATTCGACCACGAATACAACCGCATACGGCAGACTCGGCCTCGGGGTTGCAATCACGCCAAGAAGAATTCGTGATGTGGTACTTTGCAACACAAAAACGACAAAGAGCGAGGAGTCGAATACTTAGGTGTCTTGGGTTTGCTGCTCATTTACTCCGTTTCTTTGCAACAAGCGCCGTACTCCTGAGCGTCGGCTTGACACTCACACTCATTGTCTACGTTATCTTGGAAATATGCAAGTTGGGAATGAGCTGTTACAGAAGCGGAAGAAACTTCATGCGTTTCTGCATGGGAAAATTTCCGCCGAGGCAGTAGAAAATGAAGGGTTGCCATGAGGAATAGAAATGCCATGGGAAGCATGATGCATTTTTTTCATTTTTCCGCTCCGCGGACATTTGGCAGCGAAGCGGATCGCCCGGTCATCAGCCGCAAAAGCAACGTGTAAAGCGTGGTCTATTTATCCGAAATATGAAGAACAATCGACAGAGAGATCAGTGCTTCATTAGCATTTCAGCCAGCGAAACGCGGACCCTCTCAACAGACGGGCACATACACATGCATTTCTAGCAGATTGCTAGGGCGCATTTACCCCTCAATTTACTAGCAAGAGCGATCTACCCAACAATGCTCGTGCAGAATGCATGGGACAGCCTCGTTCGGAAACCTGCAGTTTGCTCCACAGTTTGCATACTGGACCAAGTGGTTCATGATGGTGGGGTGAAGGGGGGTTCACTTGCGACTACCTAATTGCCAAAACTTGGTACAGCATTCTCCCTGCGTCTATATCGGAACAGATGACAGCCAGCAATGACTCTCGGACTTGGTTTATAGAAGGATAGCGCACTATCATCATCTGACCATCTGGATATGCCAACGTGCTTGCGGAATGTAGCATCACGTTGCTACGTGATCATAGCTCCCACTCCACCATCAACTTGTTGTCTGGTCGTGCGTCTCACAACCTTCAACACGGACGAAAACATTGTTTTCTTTTCCTTTCGTTCCGTTTCATATTTCGTTCGTATCCCATCCAGAAACTCCTTTTTGTTTCGCTACCTGCGACACATCAGTTCTATCTTTACGCAGAGTATACAACAAGCGATACACTCCTTTACGACAAACATGAACGACGACATGAACGATACTACGATCGCCACTATGAGCGAGGATATGGCTGACGACTCAACTGACCGTATGACGAAGTCCAAGCGCAAGTCTCACATCCTGCTATGGGCAAAGAAACTCGGGAGTTGTTTAACCAAATGTCATCCACGCCGCAAAAAGAAGGCCTCATACATGGATAAAAGTGAATCAATCCAACCGCCTTACCGTACAAGCATTGCGAACCACATGTCACGACATACACTATCTATCCGAAGATCAAGATCCACCACCGGGAAAACAGGGACTATGAACTCGAAAACGACCAGCACGAGCACCAATTGGGCTTTGCCTTCGCAAGGCAAGCTTCAACCAACAACTCGACATAACCTCCGCCGTGAAAAGACCATTCGGCTTGTAAATGCAAGCGTGAGCTCGTTAGTCGGAGGCCGCCCAACATCACGATCAGCCAAGTCTCCTATAAGAAGTCCAGGTTACACGCCCCGCGAATCAGACATCCCCGAGACACCAGTTCAGAAAACGAGGGGGTATCTTAGGGGAGCAGGAGAAGAGCCATTGCCTGGCCCTCGATCAGTGCTTTCGTGGCTAGATTCGTTCCAGGCCCAACAAGTATTCCACAGAGACTCACCACGATCACCTACACTAAGGAACGACTCTGCTGCAGACCTCACTACTCGATCGGGCCAAAGACGTCCTAACCGCACAGATAATCTATACAGCCCAACTTCGCCGTCAGTAAACAGTACAACATCTCCACACGGGAAGATGAGCACCGGAGCACGGATTTGCTACCCGCCTTCAATTCACTCTCACGTCGCCTTGAACACCATGTTGACCGAAAGTGTAAGGGGATGGGAGCAGGATTGGGATAAGCCACTTCAACACCGCGTCGGTAGCTCAAAAGGCCTATGGAGGACTGCATCGCAACGTCTCTTGATCAAGAACAAGGACAGCATCCGCCGTCTCAATGCCGAAAAGGCCAAGAAGAACAAGAGTGTTGATATGACAGAGGTACAGAACCGGCCAATACCCCAGACGAGGAGCATAGAAAGCATCCAGGAAATGGTCGAGGAAGAGCGGAGGGCAGACGAAGAGTGGAGTGGAACGTGGAAAGCGTTTGATCGAGCATATGGCCGGGCTGGAACGGTAGCCGGGTAGTTCTAAACTAATATTTATGATCGGATTCACGCATCTCACTCCCGCTTGTTGCTAGGAAGCCCACTCGGCATCCTACAGACACCAGCATCGCCCTGCTTTCTGACGCCTGTTGTTGATGAGCGTGTCGTCATTGATGCTGTGAATGTTGGGTCATGCAAGGCTAGCACCACGCATGCGTGGCCATGTGAGAGAGATAGGGGTGTTGGAAACATGTGTGCGGGCACCTATCACGACTGTGTTTTTCGTTGATTTAGAGGCGGCATCCGGCACGCGATGACGCTGCGCAGGCACGAGATCATATGGAAAGACGGTGTTGATCGTGAGTTGGCAGTCCCTTAGAGCAGATAGCGTAATTTCACGATCTGGTTTACAGAATGCGCTCGCGTCTTGATTGGGGGGTTTTCTCCAAAAGCAAAACCCTTCCCGTGTTGTGCTATGGTATTTTGTGATGTGCATGTCAGACAACAGGGCGGGTCCTCAGGTACACGGATGCATCATACAATGCTTTTCCCTTTGACTCCACCAGTGGGAGGAGCCGGGAGATGGACCGCCCCAGATAACGTGCTTGCTTTTTGAAGAAATGGGTATGGGCTAAGGCGCGAAAGAGAAGATCTGATGGAAACAGCAACTCCTTTCTTCTTCCTGCATTGGTCGATCCCAGCACCCCGCGTTCATCCCAAAAACGCGTAAAGACAGAGTAGATAGCCACGTCATGCTACGATACCGTGAGGGGGGCTGGCCTGGTACGTAGTAAGACCACGTACAGCGCAGCGTCACGATTGCTATGGCAATGAAAGTCTGGTAACGCGTGAAAGCAAGCAGAACCCTGCGTATCGGCCACACCCTCTGTACCAAAGTTTTGGAAATAGTCAGAGCTTATAGCTTTTGAGAAGATTCTAAATATCATGGGCGTCTCAGGTCTGCACACGGCCACCCGACTCAACTACCACCATGCCATCCACTTCGTTTTTAGGGAGATTTGATTTTGAGAGGTCGCTTGCAGGGTCACTCGCAGATCTCCCCGGCATTTTCTGCAACGCCTGTCAGCATATTGTGACTGAGACGGGTGGCCGCAAACATGACTGCAAGACGCGACCGACGACTATTCGTGGATACCCGATGTGTTATCTGCCGCATACCGTAATCACATCCGATCTTGGTTCTCCCAATGGCAACTATCAGCTGGAGTTCAATCGCGTTTTGTCCGAGAATTCGAACCTGGCGGTATTTTCAGTTGGACAGGAGGCTCCGGTGTCAGACACTTGGCAACAAGATCAGCAGCGGGTTGGATGCTTATCACGTCTCTTTTCTGCAACCTCCTCTAGGTGTAATGCTACAGTCAGTGTTGGATCGTACTGGCCATTCAAGCTGTCGAACCAGGCTATCTGGTACTGGCATGCCGAAGACGGAGTTTTGCTGGTGGACTGGAGCAAGTTGTACACCGACTATTTCACACAGTCAAGGAGCAGCAAGAACAGGAGAAGAATCGAGAGAATCGTTCAGCGTTACCGGGATTTGGAAGCTGAAAAAATGCGGAACGACACTGCCGGACGGTGGACCTCGTATGGCGACTGGGACATCTTTCCAGCAACGCATGCAGAGATAGCCATGGCTTGTAGGTACGAGGGACCGAAGAGCGACTTTGAAGACCGCCTCGATCCCAGACAAGATCGGATGAGTCCTCAGGAGATGGTTATGCGGCTAGGAGACAGGATGGTGGCTGTGGGTGAAGCACTCCGGAAACGAGTCGACGGAAAACCAAAGGTTTACGGGAGCGAAGAGAAGCCCGAATGCCCCAAAGAACCATTATCGCTATGGAGGAGGGCCAGCTACTCCAAATTGCTGTAATTGTACGCACTATTACCAGGGAATGATTCTGCTTCTTTCAACGAGTAGGGTCGCTAATAGATGCTTTTCCAACATAGTATGACGTCTGTGCAAATTCCAGACGCGTGACGCGTGAACCAATCTTTCGCTTTTTAGCGACAAAAAAGTCCAAACCCCCGCTAATGCCCCGCCAAACATTTCACCAACACTAATCTCCTACAAACCCCGATACAATAATCGCAAAAGGAAAAGAATGTCTGGCTGTGTAATTTGCAAAAATCCTCTCGAGGTAGAAGTCGAGCGCGACGAGGATGAAGAGTACGAAGGCGGAGCATCTTCGTCGGGCAAAGCACCTGCGCCCGCCCCAGAAACTGTCCCAGATGATGTCCAATTGTCCTGCGGATGTCACTTCCACTGGTAAGCAAACGATTCAAAAAATCCATGTGACTGCTAATCTTAAAAACCTCAGGGACTGCCTTCTCTCAGCTTACGAAATAACCTCCTGCCCCAACTGCTCAAAAGAAATTTCCGTCACCGAAGACAACACGCAAAAAGTCTTTTGCAGACTCAACAACGAAGGTGGAGTCCAAGAAAACCTCGATATCCTACCTTTACTCGTAGAAGAATCCTACCTCAAAGCGTACCCCGAAGATCGCAAGGCCCGCGCATTCCTCGAGTTCTGTCGTGCGGGTGACTACAAGGCTATCATCGAGCTGCTGCTGGACGATAGTTCGGACGACGACGATGAGGACGAGCAAGGAGATGTTTCTATGAGCGCCACAGATGACCCTGAGAAGGAAACGGGCATCGACCGGGTACTGAGGTATCAAGATCCAATTGGTGATATGCAGTCTGGTCTACATGCGGCGGTACATGCACAGAGTAGAGAGGTAGCTTGGTTGCTCCTCCTGCTCGCAAGTAACTATCCTCTGCTAGAATTCCCACCAGAGGTCTTCCAGGAAGCAGAGGCCATGGGTATCATGCGGGGTTTGACGGAGGACAAGGTCGATATCAGGAGCCTGAAGGATGCACAGGGTCGGACTGCAGAGGATATCGCGAAGGAGATTGGTGGAGTGTGGCATGGATGGACTGGAAACAACCGCTTGGCCATTTGAGTCATGGCAAATAGAGCGTACGTTGAACTGATCGCCACTGATCTTAATGTTCAACCAAAAAACGGTTTTCGGGTGATAGGATATGGAGAGCCAGGACCATGTAGCTATATACCACTGAGAATTATATGTATGACATAGAGGTGCTCATATTAATGAGGGACACATGCCTATGTCGGTACTTTGCCGCTCATACACTGTACACTTGGTTCGCAACAGTATCTACATTTAACGCCTTTAGAAGACCCAACCACTACAAATACGCAGTCGTGGAGAATTTATTGGGGATTAAAAAAAGAAAAGAGAAGACTAGCTAGTGGCTTGTTGCTTAGCCTCGGTTCATGCACGAATGGATACGAACAAAACAAAAAAGGATGTGAAGATACATAACGAAATGTCTGCAACACCCGCAAAAAAAATGGTTCGAAGAACCCTGAGCAAGCTCAGGCACGATGTCCCCTTCGTGGATCGAACACGATACCTCCAGATTTAATGACCGAAGACTTCAGTCTGGCGCTCTCCCAATTGAGCTAAGGAGACGGTGTTGTGTTGTTTGATGAAGGACTTGAAGTTTTGTACATTTATATACTGAACAAAACAGCCATACAGTAGCTAAACCATGGTGGAGTTACGATATTGGTTTGTCAGAAGAAATGACTACGTTTGTGCCGTGTTGAAAATCATTCCGAGGATAGTGGGGTGGAGCGGGGTAGAAGCAGTGGATTTACGAACTGCCGGGCATAGACAAAACTTACGTAGTTTAAGTGCATTACCTTAAACCGGATTATTAGTTTAAGGCTAAGGTATCTAAAATCACTAAGGATCAAAGAAAATGAACGTAGCAGTTATAGAGTGGTGGTTGCATAACAAGACTCCATTTACGTTAGCTATATCACTTGTTGTTCCAGACTATACACCTATAATTCCAGGAGTGCTAGGTTTTCCCCTAATGAGGTAGAGGCATGAAGTATTGTAATCTCCGGATGATGATACTTCTAGTGAACGGCTTCATCCTTCGATATTCAACGGCCTAGTCATAACTTTTTTACATGATGACTAACCCTCCAAAATGCTTGTATTTTCGGTTTTCTCGGAAGGCATCACCATCGAATGGTACGGGTCATACGCCGTATTAGGCAGGAGAGTTGAGCTTTCCCTGTAATGATGACAGACCCACACCTCCATATATCCGTGACAATCTGAACACCGGCTATTAGTCTTCTAGATAGTTATTCCTCCACCTGTTCTCGTTGATCATAATGCTGCGACTTCATGTTTCTGTGACTCGTAGAGTCTATGATTCCTAACCTGACACAGTGGGTGAAGTTGGAAAACGATAATTCAGCAGCAATAAAAAGCGCATTGTCAGAGCCGTGAGCATTCGGAAGTAAAAGATCAGTATTTTGAATTCCACACCCTACGCCTGTACAATAAGTCTCATTCATTTCGCCATAAATGCTCGTCCCCTGTTTCAACTCCTCGCTTATGGTATCTCATGCTCGCATAAATGGTAGAATGTGTGCGATCGTTCTCGTTCACTCGTGAGTCCGGTCGCTCGACGGAAATGCGTGCCGTTTATTTCACAACACCCTCATCCGCATTGAAGCAGTCACCGAAGTCTTTGCTATGCTTGTTGGTAGCGTGGTCGGTCAACATCTTGCGGCTCGTGGTGCCCTGGAAGGTCTGGAAGCAGGTTTTGCACTTGATGGTTTGGGCGGCGGCATTCTGGTGGCGCGTTAGCAACCCAACTTGCAACAAGAGTAGCCTGTGGTGATGGTCGCAAAATCGTGCAAGAATATGGGGTACGTACAGCCTTCAGTTGACTCTTGGCTTCTTTGGGGCCTGAGTCGCCCTTGCGGTCGCGCTTCTGCTGTGCTCTAACGTTTCGTTAGTTACTGCCCCTCTAATCACTCCTGGTCAAGGCAGTCGCGTACTTGGCTCCGTTGCCCATTTTGTGTTATCCTAACGGTAATTAATGGCTAGTTGTGTGAGTGCAGATTTGGTTTTCGAGAGTGACCAAAGATGGAAGGTTGCCCAAGTGAAGCCCAACTGTCGCTGCGAGATATTTTGCTGCGGCGGGGAGGGTCCAGGCCGTAACCAGACAAAGGCGGTGATTGATATCCCGGCGCTAGCCTGTATCTGGCTAGTTTCACCGCGCTATCATGTGAAGGCCAATCCATCTCTTACAGGGCGCGTAACGAATTGACCTTCATCAGCTAAAGTTGTCGTCTGACTTGCTGTCAAAAATGACAGCAGTGGCGTCACGTTACTTCCGAGGAGTGACAAGCACGGTGGTCTGTTGCGATGACTATCCACTGTCGCAGATTTGGGACGGCTGCAGCCCCATCACACCTAACACAGCAATCCAGCAATTCGATCTGTCACCGGGATTGATCTGTCACCGAGTTCGACGTTACAAAACAGAGAAATATGTCTTATGAACTATGTGTTGCGCGATTGTTAAATTCAACGAATTGTTGTCAATATTACTTGCCTTTACTTCCATTTAGTTTGGTACTGCGCACACCTGCTTTCCTCATTCACATCTACTTCCACTACGCTTACCTTTCTTGTTGATAAAGCGCTTCTCTAAGCAGTTTTGATTGTCTCCTCATCAATTTCCCCTCTACGCCATGCCCAGCATCACTCGGAAGACACGCCTTCGGGCCGTTATAGCAATATCTTTCTGCTTCTTCTTGGCAGAGATATCAGTCGGCTTTTATACTCGTTCCTTAGCCCTTGTTGCAGACGCTTTTCACTACGTAAGTTTGACTGAGACCTGGGGCTGTTCACCTGAACATACACCATGCTCTTATCTTACTCGCTCGTACAAATATCTAAACTTCACTCTAGCTCAACGACCTGATCGGTTTCATTATAGCCCTGGTGGCAGTCCAAGTGTCAGAGCGCAAGACATCACCTGCAGACCTTTCGTTTGGTTGGGCGCGTGCCCAATTACTTGGTGCCTTCTTCAACGGCGCCTTTCTACTAGCCCTAGGCCTCAGCATCGCCCTACAGTCTATCGAGCGCTTCATCACCATTGAACACGTCGACAACCCAAAATTAATCTTAATCGTGGGATGTATCGGACTGTTTCTCAATATCATCAGTGTTTTGTTCCTGCACGAGCATGATCATGACCACGATCACGGCCATGGTCACAGCAACAACAGCGATGGAGAAGTTCGATTATCTACCCCAACACACGCCAATCACTTGCATCTAGTCATCCAACCTAAGAAACATGGCATGGATCTTGGTATCTTTGCTGTTCTCCTTCACGTCATTGGCGACGCCATCAACAACATCGGTGTCATCATCTCAGCTGTAATCATCTGGTTCGTAAAGTCACCCAACCGCTTCTACGCCGATCCGGCAGTCAGTATGTGGATCGCCATTATGATCTTCCTTTCTGCGCTGCCTCTTACGAAGCGGAGCGGTAAGATCCTCTTGCAATCCGCACCATTGGGCGTCAAGATCGATGATGTCAAGCACGATCTGGAAGCCATTCCTGGCGTATTGGGTGTACATGAGTTACACGTCTGGCGTCTAGATCAAAAGAAGGCAATTGCATCGGCACATGTCAGGGTCAGTGATCCTGACATTGCGAGCTTCATGGAGAAAGCAAAGATCTTTTCTGAATGCCTGCACGCATACGGCATACACTCTGCGACACTCCAGCCCGAGCTTGCATCACCTACGGAGAGACTTGAGGATACCCCAGGTGCATCTGAAGGAGTAACTCTAGCAATGGCTAGTGCAACGAGCACAGCGCGTCCAAGTACAGAGAAGTGTCGCGTCCCATGTGGGTCGTTGTGTGAGGAGTTGAAGTGCTGTAATTAGTGTCGGTAGATTATGAGCTCATTTAATGAAACTATACCAACATGTTCATACGTGTGCCCAGCAGTCACTAATTGGCATCTTACCAAGCAATGAAGTCTGGATACAGTAGGCTCGGGGTGATTTCGGTAAAGGGTAGTAAGCTACATAGGTAACGTGGGGCCCCGCAACGCCATACCTGCAACACCATTACAGTCCGCCGGCCTTTGCAAGCTGTATACTAAGGCATATCCAAACCCTGACAGGATTCTTAAATTATCTGTCCGGTTAAAGTCAAATATCGTAGATCAGACCTTGTTCCATTTGTCAAATCCCAACTCATCTCATCATGTCCAACCCCGCAATCCACAAGTATGGAACTGACGATGGTTGGCACGGCGTGATCCAAGAAGGCGGCGAATTTCCCCCAGAAAAAGATCGATACCATCTTTACATCGGTAAGCCTCGTCAAAAACCTCCAAGGTTACCAAGAAACAAAATTCTCAATCAATCGACTCTACATCCCATCCCACAAACTCACCCCAACCCTAGGTCTCTTCTGCCCCTACGCCCACCGCGCCAACCTAATCCGGCACCTCTTCAACCTCCAAGACCTCCTCCCCATCTCCATCGTGCGTCCATACCCAAAAGGCGAGCCGGGCTGGCGCTTCGACGCCAGCTACCCCGGCAGCACCCCCGACCACCTCTTCAACAGCCAATTCCTGCACCAAATCTACTTCCGCGACGACCCCGCCTACAAAGGCCGCTACACCGTCCCCATGATCTGGGACAAGAAAGGCCAAAAAATAGTCTGCAACGAAAGTGCCGAAATGGTGAAATGGCTTCCCCACGCTTTTGCCTCTTTAACACCGCCACCACCTTCTGCTGTAAAAACCTTGTACTACTACCCCACGGAGTTCAAGGACAAGATTGACCAAATAAAACCCTGGCTCACAGACCTCATATGCAACGGCGTCTACAAAGCTGGTTTCGCCCCGTCCCAGACCCCCTACGAAGACAACGTCATCCCCCTCTTCGCCGCCCTCAACACCCTCGAATCCCTCATTCACACAAACGGCGGTCCGTATATCCTCGGCAGCCAAATCTCCGAACTCGATCTCTTTGCCTACCCGACTATCGTGCGCTTCGACACGGTGTATGCGCAGCATTTTAAGACGAATCTCGGGTCCATACGACATGACTATCCTGTGCTGAATAATTGGTTAAGGGGGTTGTATTGGAATGTGCGGGGGTTTAGGGAGACGACGGAGTTTAGACATATTAAGGAGAATGTGAGTTTCTTTTTTTCTTTTTCTTCTCCTTCTTCGTTTCTTTCTATCTCTCGACTGGCTTGCTGGGTTGCTTGCCTTTTGGAGTGGAGTTGCATAGGGCGCGCGTTTGCTGACAAAAAATTTTGTTTCTGAATAGTACACAAAGAGTCATGAGAGTATCAATCCGTTGGCTATTACGCCGTTGGGACCGTATCCTGATGTCGAAGAAGGGTATGAAGAGGATTGGAGTAAACTGAAGCCAGGAAGAGTTGCGCATCCGAGGGTGTTGGAGGCGCAGAGTAAGCTGTAACTGTGCAAACTGTGACGCAAGAGATAAAGTCAAAGATATCATTCCGATCTAAGCTTTTTGGGTCATTCCCATGCCCTAATTCCATAATGTACATATCGCGCAACGCCAATGGGTGATATGGCTCCAAAACAGCGCTACAATAGAGAACCTTTCCTTCCCACCGTAGCCCCCACAACCAACCAGAGAGTCCATCTACTGTGTCTTCTTGGTGCTCTTCTCAGTAGGTGCGCTGTACAGCCAGACAGCTACGAATGCGAGCCATCCGAGAACGGTGACCCAGATACCTCCAATCCAAACCCAAGCGCCGCTAATCTCATAACTCCTTGGGTATTCATCGTGAGCAAAGTGCCTGACGGTGACCTGCCTCTTCTCGTCGATGTTGGTGACAAATGGGCGACGGTAGTTGACACGGAAGTTGAAGATACCGTGCTGATCAGGTGTCTTGAACCCGGTACCGAAGATGGTGGCATTCTCGGTCTTCGCAATTGGAGACAGATTAAGACGGTGGAAAGGCGAAAGCATGCTGAACTCAAGCTGGACGTTGTCGTTTGAAGCAGGGACAAAGGGTTCCAGGTGGTCCATGTTGTACTCGGAGATTTCAACTTGGAAGTGCTATTGTGAAGTTAGCTTCGTACCATAGAAGTGGACATACAAGTCACTTACAACATCCGTCTTGATACGGTAAATGCTGGGGTTGCTCTCTGGGATGGAAGTGCTGGTGTTCAACTTCTTGCTGGCACCTTCATCCTGGTAGTGTAGGAGCTTTCCAACCTTAAGTACACCAGTCTCTTTGAAAGCCCAGGCCGACACCTTCTCAGCAAATTCACGGTTTCCGGTGGTGATGGACTTGTCGCCCAGCTTCGCCTTCTCAGCGAACCACTTGTTTTGGAGCATCTCAGCAGAGCCAACAACAACCAAGCGCGCCGCGTTGTTTGCCTGCATGGCAGAGACCAGATTCAACTGACCACCGACCGCGAAGGGGTCCTCGGAACCCTCGGCTTCATCCTTGGGGTTGTAGCTGTATGCAGTACTGGGGGCACGAAGAATGGGCGAAGTGAGAGGAGACTCGTTTCCAAGAGTCTGACCGACAGCGCGCGGGGCCGCAATGTATCCCTCACCAGAAAAGTAGTTCTTGACATCGGGCCTGAGCGCACCTGGGAACGGAAGGAGAAGAACATCGTGCGCCTCATCTGCTGACAGCGAATCGTAGTTGAAGTGGTCAACGACCAATGCGCCCTTGTCGTTGGGTACGCTGATGTCGACTTCGAGTAGCATTGCCTGAACGGCCGTAGGAGTAGGGTATTCGCTTGAGAGGGCAACAAGGACGTTTCCATTGTTCTTCATGAATTCGAGGAAGTTGTTCGCAGTGAGGGCAGGGCCGAGGCCTTTCGACTTGCCTGGTAGGAGGAGGACATGGTCGTATGCTCGTTCGCCGTGCTTGAGTAATGTGAGAGTAGTATCCTTTGGTGATCCGACGGTTGTAGTGAATCCTCGGGCTGTATGTGCGTGTCAGCGTCGTTGCATGCGACAATGTTGTTCGAGTGAGCATTCGTGAGCGGCATAAGGCCAAGTTGCAAGTTCAACCACTTTGCAATTCCAAACCCAAGGCGTGAACCAATCCAATTCCCAATGCTTGCAAAGATCGTATATGGTCTGCCAAGCTGCAATTGACAGAATGAATCAACTTACATGTCAAGTCCTCGAGGAACACGCTGTACTTCTCCCGCTCGGCCTGGTCTTCGAGCACAACCAGCAACCGGCTGCCAGTAAAGCTCTTGGCCTGAGCCACCAGCGACCAGACAAAGGCGAGGGTAAAAGAAAGTAACCACCTCATCTTGTGGTTGTGTGCAAGTTTGAACTTGACGGAATGCGCGGCCGCGTAGAGAGCTGCCATGGGAGATACGTATGCATTTGCCAAGCCCTATCGGTCCCGGAAAATCGCTGCGCGCCGATTGGAGGAGCGCGGGAGGAGCGATGAGCTACCCAACAGCTAACCTCACGACATAGTCGACTTGCAATTGCGACGCCAGACCAAGGCATTGGGCCCCTTTGTGAATTGCGCCTCGATATTTTCTCGCTTCACGATAATAAAGTTGGTACGTGCGCGCGTCGCTGCTACGCTTTAAACCCCCCGCGCTCACACATAACACAGCAAACATGTCCGGCGTCCCTCCCTCCCCGCTCTTCTTCCGTCAGCCGCTGCGGTACATGAAATGGGCTGCGTACAACAAGCCGGCTTACTTCTACTCGATCGTCATCGGCCTCGCTGGTCCTGTAATGTTGGTTACCGTCCCTCCGATTCGGAGATACATGGGCGCAGAGCCCATTCAGAAGATTCCCTTGACATACCCAGGTACGTGACAACAGGGGAGGAAGGGGAGGCATGGAGGAGAAGACAATTTTCTCTATGTTCTTTCTTTTATGCGAGAGAGTGGTGCGCTGATTTATTGCAGTACCAAAGGGACCACGGCCAAGGCCAGCGGGATATGATGATGAGTAAGGAAATGTTAGGAGAGATAGGAGTGGGAAGTTCAGATGGTTCCATTAGAAGCTCGCACAATTTTTCGTAGGAGAGCGTGTGAGCAAGTGTAGGACGTATCAAGCATGGTATTTGGGTCGTAGATGCAGCAGCATACTGTACAAATCACTTTTTCTTTCCGTCAGCATACCCACGCAAAAGCATATATGATGTTCGGCAAGCCGTTCTTTTTTGTCAGTTATGATATGTGCACAGATTCATACTTCGGTATTTGGTACATTTCAGTCTCTCATTGTGGAGACGCTGTTGTTCATGCTCAGTAATACCCGAACCAACGCCAATCCGATTGAAACTACCTAGGACTGTCGAAGACAAACGCCGTCAACAACGCCTTTTCATTATGTTATGTTTTTAAGTACACGCAGATATGGTCATTGATTTAGCAAGACAATTGTGGAACCAGAAAGAACTAGCAAGAACAAATGAATTGAGTAAATCAAACTCCCAGGAACGAAGCACGATTTTTGACTTGATGCCAGTGGAGAAGGCATCATGAGATGATCCCCCGCTCTTCGCTGTACCTATTTCCATATCTTCTTTTTAGTCCAAACGTCTAATGCCCGCTCTGCCCCCTACTTTGCCGGGGTAGTAGTGACTTGTGTCAGCTCAGTATCACTAGCCTCGCCCTGATTTACAGCAGACCTTCTCTTTAAGAAAAAACAAATCTTCCTGCTGGGTTGCCCATCCCTCGCACGTTTGGTGGCGTTGAAGCAGTACTCTGGATGGCAGAGGTTCAGAAGCAAGACGGATGCAACAATGACTGCGCCTTCTAGACCAACAAAGTACTTCTGGGTGGTAGCTAGCTTGCCTCTCCAACCTTGACTCAGCTCGGCAACGCGAAACACGCATCTTATGAATATGCAAAGGGTGGATAAGGCCAAAGCGATGACGAAAGCCTTGAATGGCGTTGATATTTGGGGCCTTCCCTCGCCCTCACGCTGAGTAGTCTGCGGAAGCTGTTTACGATTGCGGAATGTGCGCCAGGCAAAGTCGGTAGCTATCAGGATAAATACGAACATTGTTGCAACCTGGAAAGCTAGACCAGCAATCATGACGTTGTCGCCCTTCTTGGTACTCTCACTGTGGTGTATAGCAACACTGGCCACGCCTCCTCCAACAGCCTGGAGCACGAGAGAGATGATGTCGCAGGGGATGAAAATCTTTGGATAAGAGAATGGTTTGATGCGCGAATACTTGGGACCGACAGAGGTGACAATGCGCGAGAGGCAGAGATAGATGCCTGCAGCAAGGAAGGCGGGAGCGATGGTCAGGCAGATGATTTGGATGAGGAAAGGGGTCTGGGTGTTGTCAGTCATCAGTGTCTTAGTGAGGGGCTCGGATAAGATAGTCGGTCGTCTATGGCCAATACATACCTCTGCATACATGTCTTGCTGTGCCAGTATGCGTCCTGCGTAGCCAGCAACCTCGAGCGCGCAACCAATGGCCATGGCGAGACTGAAGCCAAGCCATTTTGCATCTGCGGTGCCTTGAACGACGAAAGTGATGAAGGATATACTGAAGAGCACCAGGAAAGCTGAGTTGATGATGAGCGAGGGCTCGTACATCCAGAAAGCCTTACATATTGGGCAGTTTTCGGAAGGATGGTAGCAGAGAGTACCGTCATATCCTATCCTAGGCATGGTGGGCAGTGTTGCTGATTCGCAGTCGTCCTGTGAGAAGGAGTAAGGTCAAGGCAGAGGGATTTGTAGGCTTTGTGTATCGAATGCTATTCATATTAGGAAGGCAGGAAAGTGACTAGAGGTGACCCAAACCATGGATTGTTGAGTCCCTGTTGAGCTGGAGGGTGCAATGCGAGGGAAACTTAGGGCGGGGTTTGGAATGAGCCGGAAGCTCATACGAATTGAAGTAAAACGAACTGTATTGTTGTTCAGTTGGAGATGTAAACAGGCACTGCAAGATGAGGTACTTGAGATACTTGAAGAGACGCGAGGAGAAGTATCCTCGCGGTGAAAACAGACATATGAGCGAGAGATTACTTGGCATTGAGAGGATGAAAGAGAGGGGTGAAGCAATCACATGAGGTGCGTTACTCTGGTACTTTGACCCTAAGGTGCTTATCTCCTGTGAAGTGATCAGGAATGCTATGATTTGATTTGCTGGTGCACATGTGCCTTGGGTGTGGAGCATCACTATATTTACCTCATCCATTTGGCTTAGCATGGTGTCTTGCAGCCACGCACATCTGGAGTTAGGACACTTACGCGCTTGTTGTTGAGAGAATGGCGTAGTAGCTTGTGCACATGGCTGTGCAATAATCTCCACAGTTATACAGATGAGTGGAAACGACAGGAGTTAATTCACGTTTACACCAGTGCTTGGATTAGATATCAGCAGACAGCCCAGCAGCATAGGCGCAGGTGCTTGTGAGCTTCCTCGTATTCTGATATCGCGGCCAAGGATGGTATGTAATGGTGCCTACAAAGTAACAAGGGTGTCTGTACATTACTCGCCCGCTGATTATTTACGTTGGTGTTCGCCGGTGGCCTCAGATAGAAGCTAGGATACATTGATGTGTGGGTGAAAGCATTGGCTGGATGCGAGGCTGCTTGTTGGCTGAGTATGAAGTTAGGCGTGAACTGTGTTTATGACGTAGGCGGGCGGCCGGTAATCGATACGCAAGGCTTATCCCCGTGCATAACGCCCGCCCGAGCCGCCAAGTGCTGGCTACCCACGGACAAAGGTTTCTGCCGTAAGTCGTGTATGTGGCTAAGAAGTGTGCCTGGAGAGCTTTGTGCAATATACGAGTAAGGGGGGATAACCATGCTTTTGGAATGTACCTGTGGGGTCCCCAGCCGCCAGCAATGCAGGTACAAGCGGGATGCCGGACGAGGCAGAGCCGATCATCATGCACATGACAGTCAGCAGTGACATGCCAGTTCCCGGACGAGGGAACCACGTCTGTACTGGAGAATCGACTCTTTTTAGAGGCGAGTCAGGGTTTGATGCGCTCGATCAAGTAGGTACACACAGGACATAGACCAAGACACATAGCTCGGGGGCCGTGGGCATCCTTCAGGCCGCAACTTGGGTGGCTGGTCCCAGCTCCGACAGCGGACAGGGCGACTATTCGGTCGCCATGTGTCAAGATGAAGGTGAGTGCGTTGAGTGAGTGGGCGCGGACCTCGCGGCAGGTTGGACAGCTGAGCGTGTCGAGAGGAGCAGGCATAGGATGAGGCGGTAAAGGGTTCGACATGTACTAGTACATGGACATGTAGTAGGTGGTAGTAGAGGGCGAGGAGCATGGGGGGCTGTCATTTGCTGGATGGGCCCAGGAGCAATTACCAATCCACTGCGGGCTCTAGCGCCACCAGCACGGTCGTTGCGAGATGGTATGCAAGCCGACGTCGACATGGCCCGCCGGTGCGTGGCCTAGTCGTCTTCACCATCCTCGAATCCGCTCCGTGTTTCTGCCCTCTCGACATTGCCCATCTTGCGCCTGCTAGCCCAGCAGCCCATCGTCGACGCTAGTACTGTCCCTGCTTTGGCGAGCTCCAAGGCCACACCACAGCGCCCAAAGTGCCTCAACTGGCCTTGCTTGGCGCCCGCCAACCCCAATACCACGTCTTCGGCATTGACGCCTCCATCGCCGCTGTCACTCGTCCCGACTACCCAGGAGCTTATCCCGCGTCCTTCCACTCTCTTGGACGTTGGCCTTGTCCCACGCCCCCTGCTAGCACCACTATCCTGTCAGTCGCCATGCCATCGGAAATAATAGAGGGGCTCTCCGCTGACTAGCCACCAGTACTGTCCCTCACACAAACCACCCCTCGAAAAAGGTGCGTCAACAGCTCCCCACACGCCAACACTGTGTTTTGCCACGATTCCCAGTCAAGAGACGCTGCTGCGATCATCTGCGCATACGCTGGGACAGTCATCTCCGATCGAGTGCTAACCGGGGCACGCCAGACACGACCGAGGGTAGTTTTGGACGTAGCTGGACTTTTTCTTAGGCACGACACGACACGACGCCCGCCACACCGTCTCGGTGATTGGGCATACAAGCAAGGATCGCCAGCATGGCAGCGGCGACTGCGGGTAAGTACTGGCTGTAAAGCGTCATGGGCTACCCACCAAGCTCTCTGCCCATTTCCCTGTCGCACCACACCACCTGTGCTTGTATCTTTTGAACAGCTGTACCTTTTGTTCGTTCGCATATCTGACACTGCTTGTTCGCTCCGTAGGCTACGATTGGAACCGCTCATCGCCGCTGCGCTCCTCGCCCGATACCTCGTCTTCCATGTACCCCGACCGGCCCATTCGCCCTCTACCCAGCCGCTCTCTCCGCGCCCGCTTGTCGCCTGAGCAGGCCGAGACAATCGTGTACCCGCACAATCCACCTCCCACCGGTCCGCTCTTCAACTTCCCATACATGGCGGATGAGCGAGTGCGTCCTCACAGGACTGGGACCAATGACCACCACGCCTGTCACTGTGGACACACTCACTCTGAGGTGGAGAGTGACGATGAAGAGGACGACCGCAGTGGACCCATGCCTGTATCTCCAAGCTACCAGTACAGTAGACATGCCTCTGGAAAGCCTGCAGCCGGTATCGCGAGTACCCATCGCAAGCCAGGTTCGCCAACGTCTTCAGTGGACGGTTATGAATCGTTTGAGAACACCAACAACAAGAAAAAGCGCAAGATTCCGAACATGGGTAGCAATGGGGCACACCACCCGAGTCTCTCGGCAGACCTGGCTGTCACAGCCGTAGCACACGTTCAAGATGCAGGGCCAGCCGACGATGGCGAGGGAGATGGCGCCGCGCGCTACTATGGCTCTGCGCCGTCTACACCACAGCATAACACGACTTCTGGAACAGGCATCTCGGGTGCAGGTAGAGGGCGTTTTGGACGTTCTGGCTCTGGTCGGTCAGAGAGACGTGTCTTGGCTACGTCCAGCACCCTCGCCAACGCCAAAGCCAACAGCAAACGTACGGTGCCACCTCGGGAATTCACTCTTCTTCCCTTTTTAAAAAGAGTCCGTGCGCTAACTATTTGTTTTCTAGGTCCTCCGGAGCAAAGCGGCATCATTTCAACCGCCATTGCAAACGCTGCAGCAACCCCACCACCCCACGGCAACGAGAACGTGAGCCTGTTACAACAG
This sequence comes from Bipolaris zeicola 26-R-13, assembly GCF_000523435.1. Classification (NCBI taxonomy): domain Eukaryota; kingdom Fungi; phylum Ascomycota; class Dothideomycetes; order Pleosporales; family Pleosporaceae; genus Bipolaris; species Bipolaris zeicola. Next base: position 49,565 of record NW_006912162.1, read on the forward strand.
GAAGCCGCCAAAAATAGTGCAAACAAAACCCAATTCACCTTCACTTGTGGGTCTGACTCAGCAAATAAAATGGTCTGGCCAGGCCAGGAAAACGGCCAATACTCTCAACCTCCAAGTGCCTACCCAAGCACGGCCACACCCCAGTCTCACCCTCAAGCTGTTCGCGCCCGCCCTCCTGTCCGCTCCGACGCTCCAATGGTGTCTACACAGGGCACTCAGACGAGTCCGAACATGAATGAGTCAGGTACATACCCTCCCCCTCCGCAGCCCAATGGCACTGCACGTCGATCTACGGGTCCCCCGCCGCCACAGCAAGCTCCGCCACCACGAAAGCCTCGACGCAGCGCTTCGAAGATGTACGAGTATGCTGCCCGCAAACGTCGCATTCAGCAAGAGTACGCCAACTTCCACAACCCACCCAGTCAACCATGGATTTGCGAGTTCTGTGAATACGAAGACATTTTCGGTCATCCTCCCATGGCCCTTATTCGACAGTACGAAATCAAGGACAGGAAGGAACGTAAACGTCTGGCGGAGAAGCGTCGTCTGTTGGAGAAGGCTAGGATGAAGGGACGCAAGGGCAAGAAAGCAAGCAAGAAGGCGCAAAACAACGCCAACAATGCCCAGCACAACCAGAACCCTCCTCCAGGTGCTTACGACCGACGCGATGACGAAGGCTCCCTCGATCCACAGGACGAGTACTACGACGACGACTATGACGAACCTGTTGCGACTTGTCCCCATGGTTGTCCTCATCACTCGCACCCTGCCCATCCACCTGCACAAAAGGTGCCCGGATTGCCTCCCGGAGACCCCCGTGCAGGGGGGCCGCCTGTGACTAATGGCGCCTAACAAATGGACGAGATGGGGTGGGCCGTCTGTGTTCTTGCATTATGTCTTGCGTTTCTGTCTTTTCGCGTTGCCTTCATGGTTGGGGTTGTCGCAGCAGTGGGTCGAATATCAAAGCGTGGACTGAAGACAATCTTTGAGGTGAGGCGAGGCTGACCACACGCGGCCGGCCTTGCCAACTCCTATCGATTCCCACTTCAAGACCACCATCGCCCTTTACTCCGATGACCTCATCTTGACGGCACGTTGTCTTCCCTTTTGTGTTTTTTTCTAGCGTTCTAGCATTGTTTCTAGCATTTCCCCGGAGCCCCTGCACACTCAGTCGTTTCCGACTCTGCATCATACGATTACGACCGATTCCCCCAAATCCCCCATTCGGAACCCCTACATACGATATATGACATGTCATAACACCATATATCATACCACAACATACCATTACAACCCCACTCTAAAACAAACACACCCATACACAAAAACTGGAGCCTCGAGATGGGAGAAGACGGACTGTACGATAGCTTTGGCTAGTCTCGTAGGCATTGTAGAAAGAAAGGAAGCATTGGAGTAGTATGCGTGGCCCCTTTTTGAAGCTTCGGCTGAAGTCTTCGGCTACTTGCATATTTTCTTGCTCTCGGCCGCTTGATGGAATTGGCGTGCTATATTGAACTTGCACCGGGCTATAATAGCATCATTGGCATACATGTGTATGCAGCATGTATTCAGAGAGCAGTCAGTAGATAGAAATAAGATCCTGAAAACCACTCATGCGTCTAGTTGTCCTTGCATTAATGAAAGCTTTCATGTTAAGCTGATATGCGATACTTTTGTATTCTGCTCCTCTTCCCAGAATAAAGGCCCCTCGAAAAGAAGAAAACGGATATGGACATGTACGCAATGAAGGAAGGAAAAGAAAGGTCTTATTCGTTACATCTTCTACATCGTCATCGTCATCGATGATACCATGCTATCTATCATACCGCCTCCCCTCCGCTCTTACATCCTCTCCACAGGACTCAGACCCAGAATCCTCATACCATTGTACAAGACCTGCCTGGCCGCAACATACAGCGCCAACCTAGCAATCAGCACGTTCCTCTCGGAGCCCACAACCTGCAGGTGATCGTAGCTGCTACTCAGCGCATGCGCCATCTTGAACAAGTAGGTAAGCACCGTCGTGGGCTCCTGTGTCTTGAGCGTGTTGAGGAAGGTATCGGGCCAGCTGGCTAGCTGGCGGACGAGCTCGACGGCCTTGTCTTCCTGGAGCAGACTCAGGTCGGCTGCGGTAGCGAGGTCGAGTTCTGCAAGTGAAGGGTCTGATTCGACTGCTTTGCGGTAGATGGAGCAGAGGCGGGCGTGGGCGTATTGCAGGTAGGGGCCTGTGTCGCCTTCAAACGAGGTCATGCGGTCCATGTCGAAGGTGTAGTTGTTGATGCGCTTGCCCTTCATGTCTTGGACCATGACGGCCGAGATGCCGAGAGTGTCGGCAGTTTGTTCGGGGTCCTTGACTTGGGCGTATTTGGTCTCGTTGGTGCGCATGACTTCGTGCATCTTTTCGCCGACATCGCGGAGGATGTCGTCGAGGAATTTGGCAGTACCTTTTCGCGTCGACATGCCTATAGTGACTCTGTTAGTATGGGAATTGTAGTTGAAGCAAAAGGGTTAGGACTAACCCAAAACCATGCCGAAGTTGATGTGTTGACACCTGTCAGAGATGTCTTTCCTGCCCATAAGCTCCTCAATCTTGAACAACTGGGCCAAGTGGAGGTCTTGTTGCGATGCAACAACATAGATCATTTTGCTGTGACAAAGATTAGCATTTTTTTCCTTTTGCTCGTGGAAATAAGTCGTGGCACATACTCGAAGTGATACTTCTCGTCACGCTCAATGGCCGCGCCAATGTCTCGGGTCAGGTACAGTGATGTGCCATCCTTCTTCTTGACGACTGCCTTGCCCAACTTCTTGGAATGCGGTGTGAGGTCTACAATGACTGCACCTTCTGAGTCCTCGCAGACTTTCTTCTCCCACATGGTCTTGGCAGCAAGCTCCATGCTCTCATCCTTGACTTGTGACTCTCCACTGTAGTCGTCGTAATGAATGTTCAACCGGGCATATGTCTGCTTGTACTTCTCAATGGAGAGGTCCTGCGCAGGTCAGCATATAGTACGATATCTTTTGTAGTAAGACTGCTCACCCTGAAGCGTTTCCAGATGCCGAGAGCCTTGGGCTCGCCATCTACCATGCCCTTGAAGTATTTCCTAGCCTGCTCGTCGATACCCTCCTCCTCAATCTTCTTGATATGCTTCTCTTGCTCCGATGCATCCTTGCCTTCCTCTTTGAGCTTTGCAACCTCAGCCTTAAGAGCCTTGACCTGCTCTGCCTCGTTGTGTTGTACATTGCTGACCTTGACGTAGATGTCGTACAGGTGACCAATAGGGTTCTTGACGAGCTCCTCTTCGTTTCCGTAAAGATCAAAGCCAATGGCCAAGACACCGTATTGCTTTCCCCAGTCTCCGAGGTAGTTCATGCGAACAACGTCCCATCCAGCACCCTCGTACAGGTTGGCAAGGAAACCACCAATGATTGTGCTTCGCAAGTGACCGGCGTGGAACGGCTTTGCAATGTTGGGCGAGCTGAACTCGACAATCATCTTCTTGGGGCCAGAAGAAGGGTCAGATGGGTCCTTGAGACCAAGGTTCTTGTTAAATCCGTAGCTCTCCTTGGACTTGAGAATCATGGGCAGAACAAGCGAAGTGAGGGTTTCGGGCTTGAAGAAGAAGCCAATCGATGTGTTGGTGACAATTGGCTTCTTGACCAGCGGCGACTCTGGGAAAGCGTCGGCCAGCTCCTGTGCAAATGCCTTCATATCCTTCTTCTTCTGGCGGAGCGCGGGGACGGCCAATTGCAGATCGCCATGTTCAGGCTTCGCTGTCCATGCCAATGTAGGGTATATTATTTTCTTGTCTACGCCCGAAACGGAGGAGAGCAACTCGGTGATGTGACTCCTGTATATATCGAAAGGGTTGAGGGCGGGATATGTGTTGGGCTCTTGCGGTACCTTCTCAAGGCCGAGCTTGGAAAGGGTGCTTGTGAGTTCATCCATGGTGTATACTGAGCGCGCCGACGCGTGAAGATTTCGTAAAGGCTCAAAAGAAGTCAAGCCGATCTGGGAATATTGTCGAAGCGACTGAAAGTTTACTACTGCTCCCGTGCGCTCGCAGTTGTATGCAATGGGTCTTGGATATGGCTTTGGTACAAATTGCCCACGCAGTTGTAGTTGGGATGAGAATGTGTGCAGGCTAGAGACGCGCGGGGGACCAAGCCTAGGGCTGACGTGTGGCAAGAATCTCTGAGTCAAAGGAGACGAGCAAGTCACCGACGGTCTCTTTAAATGAGTGGTAGAAAAATTCAAAAGTCTGGCGCGACAAATATTCGCAAGGCTTTGCTGCATCCCAAATGTGGGGTAGCTGCGATGCGTCAATGGCCCGCGACGGAGGCGCAAACAGAACGCGCTAGTACTAAAATTTTGGAGGGGCAAGAAAATATGACTAGCCTAGATCGAGCTTAGTGGAAAGAACCCCTCTCTCTTGTGGACAGTGTGAACAGTATGTCACGTGTCTCTTCTCATTGACGGTTACCAACTTTACCAGTCGAGCTCGCTGGTCGCGTGAACCCACTCGGGAACCATGAGGCCTACTAATCGACAAGGAAATCAAAACCCGAGGTCTGCTGCATTCGACGCCCTGCATGCAAGATGCCACAGCATTGCCATGAGGCTCGTATCAGCACGTCTCACGCAATCGGGCTCTTGTACCTCCAGATTCTGACATGCGCATAACGTACAGGATCATCATATGCTCGAACCAGCAGCCAATACATGTCGCCGCCAGCGATGGGGCACAGCATATGGGAGGCTGGCCGATTGTATACAGGCCGTGTCAGGTGCAGACGGGTGGGCGCAGTGTGACGATTCGGGGTTGCATCCGACGCCTCTTGCTATGTCATGTAGATTCGATCGAGCTTCTTTCCGAATCATGTTGTTTTCGCATCTCCTAGGCATCTGGGTCGTTCTCTCTACTCTTGGCAGGTCCGCGTACATTCGAGCATTCGTGGTGTATGTCAATGAGGCTATTGTGGTTCTAATCAACCCAATCGGGTTGCTCTTGAGATGAATACTCGAGAAACTGAATCCTTGGTGATTCGAAATGATGTTACCGCTGAACAGTAGTGCTCTCGTTCCGCTTCTAGTCTCGCGGAATCTGCTTGTATCCTCTTAATGCACAATAATGTGATCCCATCCTTGATACTATTCATCATGTCTGGTTTCTCGGTGATCTTTGCATAATCTCGCGTACATCTGACGTGGCTTCATATGTTGTTTTGCTGTTTTATGACCATGATTTATGCTTTGACTCATGTTCCCGTTTCTGCCCATAATGTGCGATATTGAAAGTGTTTTGCGAAACCTCGCATGTTTTCTATTAGCACACCCCAGAATCTATCCAAGAAAGATGTTTTTGGTCAAGCACATCCTCCCAAAAAGGGCATGTCACGTGCCTGCCAATGCAGTTCATGTGCTGCAGACTTTTTGTGCGTGTCGCCTACATAATTTTCCAATAGGCTTTTGCCGCTAGTTTGAAAATTGCATTTCATTTGATAATCAGAGTTTGAGAATTAGATGCTTGCATCCGCTATCAGTGATTGAGCCTGGTGAGTGCGTTGCATCCCAAGAGCAGTTGTCACCTAGGCAGGGCTCGAGATGGGCGAGTAAGTCTGATTTCTGAGCAGGAGCTTATGCCTAACACATAACAGTGATGGTTTCAATGTATTATTGGAAGTCTGAATAGCGACGTCGTTGGGGCGCGTATCACGTTCCTATTTAAGAAGGTTGTCGCCTGTGTTATTATGGCTTTCAACCCATTTGGGTATACGTACTGTGCTTGAGCAGTACTCAGTCATAGGCCTAGTTGCAATTTACTACTACAAAACCGAGCTTGACTCACACAAGTTTGTGTCGCTTTTCTCGTTGTTCAAAATATGGCGCTTCATGTAGCAGAGAGGTGACATGGGCAGGTTTGTGTAAACGACAGCAGACCTACTACAAGTCAGTCCCGACAAGACAGTGTCCTCCATATAATCAGAAGCCAAAGCTTCGCTGTCTAGATGTCTGATTGAAATCAGTATCGCGCTATCTATCCACGGTCGTGGGGCGCTTTGTCGTAGTACAGCGCGATCTTTTGCAAAACGTGATACCCAAACGCCTTCATAAGCCTCCCAATAGTCATACTCGTCCCCTGGTGTGTGTAGCATGCCTCACGATGCCTGTGGTTTGCCCCTATTTTAAAATTACGAATGCCGTCGAGATAATCTGTCAGAATGGCAACAAGGCTGATCAGTGTACGCGCTGAGAAGAACCGTAGGGTGATACATTCTGTAAGTACATGGTGGATTATGACAGTGCATCTAGCGCTCTAAATCACCAGAAGATGCCAGATTCGAATATACACTATCCATACCTGAGGTTCCTCGTTGCTTGACGAAGTGTTCCATAGACGTCACTGGGCACCAATGATTTCATGTGCTTCTAGAATCGACTGGTGTAACTGAACAGCTCGTTGGGACGATAGCTCGAGCTTTCCCACGTTTGAGAATTCCAGAGTTGTGATGAGCACGTTTCCTGTTTACAGGTCCTCCCGCTTTGTGTTTGCACATGATGAAAGCGCACGGCTAAACACGATACAAGGACGGCTGAAAACTTATGGCCGACCATCTTTGCCACTCTAGTGGTATGGAGATCGTCGTGGTGCCCTGGCTGATTTACAGGGTCTGGATTGCATTCGAAGGAGCAGCCGCTTGTGCGACGTGGTACAAACGATCAGTTTCTGCGCTCAACCACGTTCCCAGACACCTTCGCATGCCGAAATCATGATTCCATCTGTACTGGTACTGAATTCAGTCCGGATTCCATGGTCAAACAAATGCTTATGCATCTAGACAGCTCTGGCTAGGGTGAAGACCAGGATACTTGCTCCGATTCGAGACGAGAATGCTGGAATTTACGACTTGGGAAGGTTCCTCTTTGCAAGAGAGTGGAACTCTGCATGTTCATCGACTCGGAACGTCTACTCCATAAATATGAAAACCATGGAGGCGGATTGCATTGTACTGAGACCTTTCTTCCACTTACAATTTCTTGTAGGCACTCCACTAGTAGCTGTCATAGCCCAGGCCATGGTGAAGAGGAGTTGAAGCAAAACAGATGCAGGTGTCTCAAGAGGGCTGACAAGAGCGGAACCTGTCGGAACCTCGGCGTGGTTTGTATCCAGCGATCATACAAGAATTGAGTTCACTCGTCTGGTCCCGGTCATTGCGGTCCACTTTCATAAAAGCATCACCGCCCTTTCCCGCGTGGAACGAGTAGTACTTCTCCAAGGAAATGAGGGTAGTGCAGACCAGGGCTATCCTCGCCATCTGCGCCTACCCGCGAACATGGGTTCCTGTCGAGCAGGCCATATCCAGATTATTCGAAGGTGGCATGACGCATGTCTTCTAGATGGCCTCACCAATGAATCGTCATACCAGATCAAGTTTACAGAGTCTATCGAATGTAGTAAGCCAGGGTAGTGGTTGTAGGGAACCCCAATCAGAAGGTGCGCCGGTGATGATGAACTGTCAGGAAGTTGCACAAGCTAGCGAGATGTCGATTGACCAAAGAGACATGTCATTCACCAGCATTCATGGACAGTATTTCTCGAATTTATGCAAATCTGCTGCGCGTAACAACATGCACAAGGACTTAAAGACGAGGCTGAAAAATCGCATATGGGATTTATACCACGAGCCAAGTTTGTTCCGGCTGGGTTAAGAAGTCGAGTCAAAATGCCATATACTTAGCAGCTGCACGTAGCCGTTAGTCAAGCTAGGATCGGCTCGCGAACAGCGCCGTTGGTAGCTTGTGAGTTAGACGGCGGGATGACGAGTACGGGTCGCTGGAGCAGGCAAAGGCGGGTTGGCCGTGATTGGCAGTGACTCTTGCAAGTCGCCAGTGAGGCGCGGAGACTAAAGATGTTTGTGTACTTTTGATGCGAATGGGTTTCTTTTCGTGTCACTGCTGGCTACGCTGTCGGGAGGGTGGTGGGGGTGTGGTACGGTCTGTTCAATCCATGGCGACGGCTCGGTAATTTGTGGTCTCGCAGGCCATGCAACGGGCCCATGAAGCTGGGTTTGTGGTGGTACCCCAGATCGGCAACCGGGTAGGGTATCCACAGGGTGATGGCGGGCTAGGGGGTGTAGAAGTCGATGTTGGGATTGTGGCACTGGATGAGCGACATGTCGATGGTGGCTGCATTAGACGGACGCGCAGCTAGCACAGGGGCGATGAGGGTGGTGAAGGCAAGGGAAGCAGGCGGCAACACTTTCAGAATGAGGAAGAGGGCGGTCAGCCAAGAGAGGCAGCTGCAGGGGACTACAAGAGGCAAGAGCGATGGAGATGGTGGCTAGGCGTGTGGGTTGTATAAAATGGGCCAGAGTATTCATCGTCGCCAGCACGGTCAGTTAGTTGGCAACCCTCGACCTGAGGTGAGACACGGTCCCTCTCTGCGTCCTTCATCACCGACGGATGACGAGATTCCGGAGTGGCCATCCTCGACTTGCTTTGATTTGCATGCACTGGATATTGGGGTGTGATTGAGAAGGAGGGCCAAGGACAGGTATGCCGGAACACATCGGATCCTTGGGAGGTTGGGTCGTGGATAGATCGACGGCCAAGTGTGGAGAGGGTAGACATGGCTAATGAAGGCATCAGGGAAGCATAATACACAGATACGTAGGCGTTTATCGCCGTGGCACCGCGTATCGCCAGTCTTGTCGCAGGTGGGCGTCGTCAGGGAGTCAAGGCGTCAAGGCATCAAGGCATCAAGGCAGGATACGTACCACTCACCACTGGCCTCTCCCCACCGCCATAAGCAGCGCAGCGGCATTGTGTAACAGGCCCAGAGCAACAGACACACGCCAGCCAGGAAGGAAGGAAGGAACACTCGTCTTAGCGCGACACACCCCAAGGTGAGCAGTTCATTTCGCTTCGCTGCCCCGTTGCTGCCCGGTTCCTGCACCGTTCCTGCCTCGTTCCTGCCTCGTTCCTGCCGCCCCGACTCACAATCCCGGTCGCCCACATGGCTGCCCGGGTTTCTTGTGACGCATCACATTCGTCAATTTACCTGCAACGCCCTCTGCTGCATTTCCACCACATGTTCCGCCCCATCACATCTGCCACTGCTGTCCTCTTTCGACAGCTGTCACCCTTTGCGCATGGACGGGGGCTCCCTTTCTGGCCACAGGACGGAATCGCGGGCGACAGCCGCACGCCCCCGCCGCACTCTGCTCTCCACCAAACCAGTCCGCGCGTGGGGCCCCAACCAGGGCCTGTGTGTGAGCGAGTCCCTGCACCTATCCACTTCGGCCTATATTCTTCGTCATAATGCTATCGCAGCTCTTCTCTTGCTCTACACCACCGCTTCATGAGATTAAAGGGCCCTGGTATTGGACTCCCTCACGCTTGATGAGCATATTGTCGTCATGGCCGAGGGTCAACACTATGCCCTCCACCACTCGGCTTGGATGACCCGGCTGACTCGTGGCTTGTCTTCATTTCCTATATCTTTACTATCAACATCGCCTAGTACCACGTCCATGGCGTCACGCTCCATTGACATTCCTTGCCATTTCTTGCCAGTCATTTCCTGCTTCAAATTACCGATTCAATTTGCTCTTTCTGTCCTTCTTTTTCTCTGATCCTGGCCCCGGCCAACCCCCCAACACAATACCCTCTCTCCCACTACAGCAGAGCTAACGCCGACCTGACTCAATCCCTTTATGAATCTCTACTAAGCGAAACAGTTTCGACCTTCATCAGATGCCAAGGGGCTCACGACGAGGACGAGGTAGACACTACAATTCTAGCCGGGCCACCGCTTCCAGGAGAGTCACGTCTAACTCGCCTTCAACATCGCAGTCCCGAACCTCATCGGGCCATACCACTGCACACAACACGGACAGCCACCCGCCACTCAGACGGTCTGCCCGAATCGCCGAATTGCTCAACGGACAATCAGACCGTCAATTGGCCGACACTGCATCCTCAATGGCTGACGTTGCGAGACCAAGGGCGCTTGGGGGAAGGTCCCATCGCCCAGTTCATCACCCTGGAAGTGCGCGCACTTCTGGCAATTCAAGATCAGGTCGACTTTCCCTTTCACCCGACGAAATTCGGTACGCCATGGACATTGTAGTGCAACCGCCGCGCACCGCCCAAGTCGGACAAACCATACCTGGCTCCATCATTGTCCGATTACGAACCACTAATGCTGACGCCGATGACGCTATTGCAGACTCGACCAACCTTGTCGCAGTCGCCGCTCTGGTTCCTGCTTCCAGTTCGGCAGACTCACCCGATCCCAGCGCTCTCAATACACTGCTCTCCGGCCGAATCTTCGACACTGTCCACCCTTTTAGCGACGATGAGGCCGACGGCTTCATTGCTTCAATGGACATGGCCGATCCAAACGGCGTGGGCTACATGCGCTTCCCTGAACTTATCATCCGTCAAGCGGGTACATACCGCATACGTATCACCCTGATCCGCATCCGGAATTCCGCATTAGATCCACCAGTCACATCAGCCGGTAACGGCTTGGCGGTACATGCGGTCGATAGCAACCCTATTGTTGTCAGCGGCGGAGGATCAGCCACAAGTACGGCTTCACGCAACGGTAAGTACATGGTAACTACCTATTGATTTTCTTCAGCTTCCTGATATTCTCTCTCCACAATTTACAGGGGGTGACGACATTGATGATGGTGGTTGGCTCGAAGTCCTACGCTCGATTCAGGATAGGCGCCGGTCACGGTAACGCCATTACTTTCGGTTTTACATGTTCTTTGTTGCATTTTTTAGTCACATGATATAAATTTTTGTTTGAGAAGACACATTTCCATTCCGACCGCTCTGTCGGTTCAGTTCATTTTTTTCACTTCTCTTCATGTGGAAATACCACACGCTTTTTGATGATTATAGGGGTTGTGTTGTACTGAGGTTGCCACTTGGTCGCACCTAAGTTGCACGGGATCTGCACATCCGACGCAACGCTTGTATCACGGTGCTTGCTCGGCTTGCATGCATGGATTGCATTACATGTCGTTTTGTGTTGTTCATGTTTGTTATTCGTGTGTCAAGAACATGAACGCATCAATAAATTTTCCATGCCCAATAAACCTGATTCAAATAGTAGTAGACTAGTGTTAATGAAATGCATAGTCGAAACAAGAAAGAAAAGGTGCACAACTTGTTTCCCAGTAAAGAAGCATGAATTCATAGCAGATCGAAAATCGAAAATCCAGAGAAAAAAAACAATACCAACTATCTACACCTTCAATCGTCACCAAAAAAACCACTAAGACCCCTACACTCCCCCATGTCCAGCACACATCCGCCTTCAGCCTCTCCTTCACCTTCTCCCCTTTGCACTCTCCCCACACCATCGCTCATCCATCATGTGAAAACCTAAAGCACTACCCACAGCGTCAGCAAAAAATCTACGCAAACTCAAGCTCAGCATTCGGGCTTCCAATACCAATCGAATCACCCGCCGTCGCCGCACCCGCTGCATTCGCAACCTTGCACTCCCTCCATGCAACATGCAACTGATGCGTAAACGCGACGGTCGCATCGTCATTACTCATTTCACCCGCGGCATTCGCATTCTTACTCGTAAGCGCAATACGGTTATTAACATTCAGTATCCCATTTGCGCCGCACGGGCTCCAAATCGTCGCCGTCGTCTCCACGCTATCTTGTTTGGTGTAGACGAGGCCGTTGGCGAAGGCACCGCCGCCCGAGACGGACATGCGCGTTGTTTGCGTTTTGCCGGCGTCCTCGCTGAAGTAGTAGGTCGTGATGAAGGTGCCGTTTACGCCGTCGTCGAGGCGCGCCCACCCGTGGTAGGTGGCGTCGACCACGGCGTATTGGAATCCGCCTGGGTAGCGGAGGTTTAGGTGGATTTGGCAGTTTTTGGAGCGGTCCGAGGGGACGGTGCCCGGGCCGATGTAGGCTTGGAATTTGTCGAAGCCGTAGGTTATGACCTTTTTTGGGAGAGAAGAAGGGGGTTGTGTTAGTTTTTTTTGGAGGTTGGGTTGGGGAAGGATGGGGGGGATAGAAAGGTGCAGTATGGTGAGATGGAACAGAATACGTGTTAAAAGCTTACAGTCTTGTCGGCCGACTTGCTCGTAGAGACGGAGCCCTGGGGACATCCATTGCCAGAGTAGGTAGTATCCGAGATGGTAATATCATTGGGGTTGGGTCCATCAGCCCGCTTCACTGGCGTCGCAGTGGCGAGCAGAGGAAGGAGGAAAGCAGCGATTTTGGAGTGCATGGTTGCAAAAAGAAGTTTATACAAGTGAATGGGGGTGGTGAGCTGTAGGGCTTGGAAGTGTTTCGAGAAGAAGTGAAGGACTGGATTGGAATCTGATCTTGCAATGATTCTCAACACAAATAAGGGAAAACTACCTCCTCTTTATACTCTCTCCTCTCTCTCTCCGTCTCTGCATCAAATGATACACCAGTATATATTATCCCGCGGCTTCAGATTCCCACCCTGCTTGTTGTCAGGCACCCTATCCCTTCTCTCTCTCCCGCTTCCCGCCTTTCGACATCACGAGCTGTCAGTCAATATGGATGACTAGAGGTCAAGTGTCGGTTTCTGGGGCGGGGCCCGGGTTCAGTTTCCAATTTTAGGTTCAATTCAAGTGGCATCTGTATTAAGTACTAACCATGTCTTAATCCTCTGCCAAGGTTTAACAAGATGTCTTTTAGATTGAGTGCTCGATGTCGCTGGTAGTCGTGACTGGAGTGGGTATTATATCCACATACGAGCTTCATGACTAAGAGTAACGTAGCTGGAGTTGCAAAAATCAGACATTGACATCGATTTACATCATGATTGGCAGTGCTTTTTTCTTCTTCTTCTTTTTTAGTAGCAGTGCAAATGAGACTGGTAATTGTGTGGATGAGGTACATCTGGTGGGGAAATCTGCAGCAGGACCATTGTCTGGTAGGTGGCGTCCTGCAGCGAGACCCTGGAAAAAAACGCGGGAGTGAAGCATTATAGTAAAGATACGAAAAGCTTCAATCGCAGGTAGATTGATTACATGTCTCCAGCGAGGCTCTGGACCTGCATCATAGTGCTGTCCCGCTTTCTACAGCGCTTAAGAATAAACCTCGGCCGTGTCACGGTAATATACACGGTTGGCAAGGGTAGGGGAGTACCGAAAAAAAGATTCAGGTCTAGGTCAGGTGATGTGTCCGGGTGCGGTTGTAAAGGTATCGAACCAGGCGGGAAGCGGACAATAGAAACAAATGCTGCAGGGCTTGGCTGCACGGCCTACTACAAAAAGGAAAACACCTGTCCCGTACTCCGAGTGGTACTGGAATATTTGTGCTTACAGAACACGGTCTCGAATAGCGCGCGGTAATATCGAGGCAATATGGAACGTCTCGCTTAATTGGGTAAATACCGCCATCTTACCAAAACCCCATGGTTCGACATCTTGTCTCCCCCGATTCAATCTGTGAGGTTTAACCGGGATGTCTGGCGTCAACCGTTTGTGCTTATTTTTTTGTCCCCACCACCCTTGCACATTGTTTCCCCACTTAAACTTCCCATATTCAATCTGTTGTCTGGAGAAAACTCCCTGGTCAACGACTTTTCGGTCCCCTTTCCAATTTCCCCCGCAATATGAAGCTACATTAATCGAACCATTGTTTGCGATTCGTTCTCGACTCAGCCCTCAGCTTCTCGGCCATGGTTGTTCGTCTCCGGGTAATTCGAGATACGAAGTCTATACAGTTTCACGTTGCAACCGCGCTATACGACCGGATGATCTTGAGTAAGAGATATAACGTAACAGTCGGTCAACGGATGATACTTTGTGCGGTTGGAGCAAATATGGAGCGAATTTTGGCGCAGCTGAACCAGAATTCAGATATTAAAGGCGATTTCCTGCCATGGCCGATGTGGCCGAGGCAATGGCAAAAGCATAGGTGTTATACGCAGTGGAGTCTAGAAGTAGCTCAAAGTACCAGGTGAGCGCCAAGGCAATATACTCATTTGTAGAAACCCGAACGATTCCTGTATGCGCATATGGAGACTCGTTGTCAAGAATATCAACAACGGCTGGCAATGAGACTGAGAATACACCGTGGCCTGTTGCACCGCAAACACCATGGCGCTCCAAAGCAACCATACTTGGAAGCGAGCGAGATCCCAAGTATGGACATATCGTCAGCCATTGCAAAAAACACATCAGAAGACACCCAGCCACACACTAGCGGAGAAGTGGGTGGAAAGGTATATATGCTTTCCCCTCCATCCATAGCTGAGCATTACTAGAATCGCATACGTAGCCTCATGGCGCTCAGCCAGAAGGTTTCTACGGGTACAACGGCACGTCGCAAGCAAGTGTGAGCTATAAAAAGATCCCAAGAGCGAAATAGAGCTTGCGCCGCTCCCCTCACGTTACGGGTAGTACTAGTACGGGCGAGTGCCTTCGAACAGACGTGTACCGAATAGTGCGCGAAAAAGATGACAGACCCAGTCACCTGGCGCGTACTGGCCATGCTCCGCGCGATGGTCGTATGGGCGGACTGATGTTGGGGTCGATAGGAAGATATCAATGACACTATGCTGACAACAACGGCGTCGACGACGGCGCCAAGGGTACCGGAGGTGGAGTTTAGTCGCTAAAGGTCCAGCGTACACACGACCGAACTCTGATCTTCTTCGGCTGGCTTGGTGATGTAGATGTAAAGTAGAACAGCGCTTGAAGACCACACAGGTAGCCACATAGGTAAAGCCGCGAATACCACAACGCGCGCCGCCCCCCTTTGCAAGCCAAGTGGTACTCCAAAAAAGTCTCCTAGTGGAGAGAGAGGCCGTCCATGCGTCATCTGAGCGCTCTCCACACGTGGAATCGCGATCTGGGACGGGAGAGATGCAGGGGGCCCAGAACAACCGGGGGGGGGGTCGGAGGTTCGGGGGTTCGGGCGCAAGTGGACATGGACAAGATTTGAAATCAGTTCCGGTGATACGCTGTCTCTAGGCGTGTGGTTTGACGAGGCTGAGCCAAATATGTCTTGCATGTACGTTGGAGAGACGAAAAAAGTCTTGGTCAAGGGGATTGGGGGGGGGGGCCTAGGCGGATCTCGGCCGGTCGGACGAGTACTCGCCTACTGACGTGACTTGGAACAGGAAGAAAAAAAATCCCTTACAGCACTTTACTCCTGAAGCTATTCCGTATTGTGCTTTTCGTATTTCTGGTCATGAACCGCTGGTTTGGGTAAGGTGCACTACTACTTCGGTCTCGGACTTTCTTGCGAGTTTTTTTGCAGTAGTTGTTGGTTCGAGTTTTGGATACCTCTTCCATAAGGTGATGCCAAGGTGATGCCACGGCGCGAACGAATAGTTCATACACATAGTAGCATTTCGAGTGAGTGTGGGTGTGAACTTTGACTGTGCAAGATGGTAGTGCATATGGGATATTTGGAAGTGTGGCTGGCGCGTAGATGTATACTGACATGCAGCCACGAGCCACAGAGAGCATAGGCGAGGAAGAGACTCATAGACAATAAAGCATGGACAGGCGGATGACTGTTAGCCGAAGAGGACGACAAGAGGGAAGCCGTTGTCATTGTTGTGGTGATGGTGATAAAGGGGTCATGAGGCTGAAGCATGCCATGTGGGGCTAGCGCCGCCTAGTGGGATCGACCGAGCCGTTAGCGTCCGACTTACGAGAGACCCAACTGACCCACTGATGATTTTCTCGCCGCCCCTTTGGGACAGACCTTGACCGACGATGGTGAAAAGACCGCTCACCGGTGGCCCTTGTGAATGCACGATGATGCTTTGATCCAGGACGTTGTGCGGCTGATCTGCCGCATCATCCGTAGGACTGGACTCCAATCGAGAAGAGTAGCTCTTACATGGCACCCGAATCCGAGGTACGACTCGGCACTCAACATCGGCTCGGCAATGCCAATTACCCACAAGAGCACCGGATCTGGAAGAGAACCATGGTACACGCTGACGTCCATGCATGACTTTGCTAACGCCCCGTTAGGGACGTTGTTCGGAGTGCCTCGGATGCTCAGGATTTGCTGCGACTAGAATTAGCGAAGGGCCAGCCTGCTCTACTCTTTACACGGACACTGTCTTGGTAGTTCTTCGCTCCAGCCACTTCGCTTTCGCTCCGGTTTCCTGCATTGCCACAGTTGGACAAACAGTCTAGTGTTTAGCAGCGAGGCCGCCCTACCATGTGATGGAAAAAGGTTCAAGTTCACTATTCCTTCCCGTCACATCCAGGTGTAAATCGCGGCTCGGCGTCGCAGGGTCCTTCGGCTTTGCCGTACATCATCGCCCAGTATGAGGCTTGGGCAAAGTAGACATTGTGGGGAATGAAACGCTCCGCTTCCTTCGCCCGTATTGTACCGTATTTTGCACATCACTGTGGCCATGCTCTTGCGACATTGTCTTTGGCGAGGTGGGGATAGGCGAGTGAGAAGAAGGCTGGCCCAGGCCAGTCTAAAAGGCTTATCATTGCTCAAACGTTAGTGCGAACGCTGTATCCGTAAAGGGCTGGTCGAGCACCCGTCGTAGGCAAGCACATGTTTGTACCCCTGGAGGAGACTATCGAAGTAGTAAACAGCGGGCTGTAAGCTAGTCCTTCTGGGCTAAGCTGCACTCCCAAAAAAGCCAGCCCGACGGTCAAAAATAGCTAGCTCTTTCGCTCAATGACTCGATTGGTCCACGTCGCGAGGGAATCAGGAGAAACACCTCTGTAAACACCAGGGATGACAGCAGGCGGTGGTGGGGAACCAGGTTGTTTTGCGATGCAGTACTAGGGTTATTGGCTCTGACAATTTTCTTATCGCGCGCCTCTTTCCAGGCTCCCTGTCAACGCCCATGAGGTCTCCTTTTCCTTCGAAACTAGAAAAGTGTACGAACCAATTGCTAGTATACGGCGGAGAATAACCTAAATAATGATGTCCATAGCTTCTGATTGGTGATAATGCTTCGATACCTGCAGGTGCCTGAAAAACGACCGGCGACTACAGGCATGACAATTCATCCGGGGCTAAGATAAGGTTTAGTGGACTAGTGCCCTCAGGTACAGCCGCCAAATCCTGCCACTAGAAGAACCGAGCTAACCGACCATGCTTGTGGCGCTTCCCATGACATCGACCTCGAATCAGTCAGTAGTTGAGAAGCGAGACGAGAGCACTGAGCGAAGCCCTTGTTGTATATAAGAACGTCTGCCACACGGCACAACATCTCATCATCAGCACCGGTCTTCACCACCTTCCAATCGCTTCTACCCTTTTGATACTCTCGCTACAACTGTTCTACACGCTCACTCACTATGCGTTCTTACCACCTTCTTGTGGCGACCGCCGCCCTTGTAGCGGCCTCGCCTGCTCCTCAAAACTTCAACGAGCCTAACAACGTCGTCAACGATGTTGCCCAGGGCCCCAAGATGGGTGTTGTTTCCGAGGTCGGCACATACAACCAGGATAAGGCTCTCGCTGTCGCCGCTCAAGCCGGCTCCCAGCCTGCGGCTGCTCAAGCAGCCAAGAGGGATATTGAGGCTCGCTCCCCTACCTTCGGCTTGTGGAACTGGTTCAACTCGGGAACTGCCCAGACCTACAACAAGCCCCAGCCCCAGCAGTACGGCAGCAACCCACCACCTCCTCCTAACCCTGTTTACGGAGCAGGTGGTGCTCTTCCTACCCCTCCTCCTCCTGCTGGTGGCAACCAACCAAGTGGCCCTGCTCCCACCCAGCCTCCTACTCCTGGCAATGCTCTGCCTACTCCTGGAGAGTCATCGACCAACCTTGCTCCCTCTTCTTGCACCCCAGTCGACTGGGTCAACACCTGGGCCTTCACTGCTGACCCAGCCTGTGCTACTCAAATCGAGGTCGGCACCTACTGTGGGTTCATCAACCCTCTCGACCCTTGCGCTGCTCAGCCCAACGCCTATGGACCTCCCACCGTCCCCGACACCGTCGATGCTTTCAAGAACAACGCCGTTTACCACAAGATGGCCAACTCTGCCCAGACTCCTTCCGGCTGGGACAAGGCGTTCACCGACTTGAGTGCCTCCGTCTCCGGCAGCGGATACCTTGGATACTTCGAACTTACCAGCTACGACCCTCTTACCTGCGCCAAGAAGTGTGAGGCCACCGAGACCTGTACTGGCTTCAACGTCTTCGTCGAGCGTGACCCCAAGTGGAACCCTGAGCAGTGCTCTTGCAAGGAGGCTGACTCTGTCGCCCGCTTCAAGTGCACTCTCTGGGGTCAGGATGTTACCAAAGAGTCTGCCACCAACAACGGCCAGTACCAGGCCGGCTTCGAGGTCGTCATTGTCGCTTCCAACGGATACAACAAGAAGAACTATGTTCCCCCTCCTCCTCCTTCTTGCAGTAAGCCCCAATCTTGCGGTAAGCACCTGATCAACCAGCAGCCCTACTGCATCGGCCAGACCACCATCCCCGGACCTTTCGACCCTGCCCTCTGCGCCGCCTACGCCCAGAAGCAGAACGAGGCCAACAGGAAGAAGGGCTGGCTCGCTCAGTGGATGTCCTTCTTCGGCTTCAGCAAGAGTGGCTGCGTCCAGTTCCAGGCTGCCTACCTTGAGAAGAACGGTGTCGGCTTCGGTACCCACTGCCGTCTCTACACCAGGAAGTTCACTCCTGCCCAGGCCAACCTCGACATCAGCATCAACACCCAGAAGAAGTGGGGCTGCCAAAAGTCCTTCATCTTCGACCTTGATGTCAACGCCAACTTCAACTGGGGTCGCCGATAAATGCTGCCCAGCATTCAAAACAATCAGCAACGACTCATGTTCCCGACATGGTGAAGACGCATGAACCAGGAATCCTGATGGAATATGGTGGATGTTAATGAGTAGTTAATGTTTGGTCCCGGAGTTTTCAGCATTTGCTTTCCATGTATATACCAGCTTGACTTTACTTTGGGCCCTTGTCTGCCCGCCGCATAGTCGCTCCTTAAAATCGTTTATAGCACAGCTTGTAGTCGTAATGTATCAATAATTGCATTTGGCAAACCAAAAAAATCACCTCTCTCTTGCTTTTGTGAATGTGAGATCAAATTGCATGCATGCTCTGGGGTTGGAAAACAGAATGGCGGCCTTTGTGTGTCGCATTTGTGGAAGGAAGCGATTATGTCAGCAAGGTGATTGCGTCAGCGTCTGGATGGACGGAAGGCGGGGGGAAGAAGGCCGAGTGGCATTCCCAAAGAGAGCAGGAATCCAGAGTGTCGGGATGCGCGCCCCACAGCGCGTGATCGCATGGTACGGGCTTGTGGGAACGGTGCGTTCACCCCACTTCTGCACATACGGATCAGCGTGCTCCCAAATCTGAGCAAAGGTAGGCGGCGAGACTCTTAGGGCTGGACACGGCCCTTTTATCTGTTTTGGCGCTCTTGCAATGACAGTCGTCGATAGCGTAGGGTTACTGTGGTACGACATGAGGGGTACGATAAACCTGGGGTTAAAACGTGGGGTAAGTTGTCACGCATAGAGGGGGATTGTCCAAGTGCGGGGAAGCTCACACCCCGTCTCTCCTGATTCGATACAAGGTCAGATGGAGGCATGCGCGGAACGCGGCCCAAAGGTACCACCCCTTATGTACCTTCAAACTGGCTCGCAAACCGTGGCAACTTCAGTGCTCTCCTACACGGCGCTGCGGGAGTCTACAGCTACCAGCCTTGCCATTGTTTTCCAAATCAACTGCCAGCAGATGCGGGCACCGAGCTTCTTCTCTCTTTGCTCGCCTTCTTCCGAGACAGCATGAGGTCCTCAGCATCCTGTCTTGCCGGGTGCAGGACAGCCGCTTGTCCGCCGCGGGGCAGTGTGCTTGCTGCCTTGAAGCCGTCAGTTGCAAGATCAACGCCTGTGTTTCGACGTGACATCCGTTCCAAACACACTGGCATACAGTTTGGCACCACTGGTATACGGAGCCTCACCCGTCCGCTCCCGCTGTCCCTGCAGCAGCACGTCTCCCAGATCACTGCTATTGCGCGCTATGCATCCCATGCACCGGAGCCGCATGATGAGGAACTGCCCACGTCACCGCCTTTTACAGCAGGCCCCTATTCTAACTTGACCATTGGCGTGCCAAAAGAAAGTTTTCCTAACGAGAGGCGTGTGGCCATCACGCCACAGAATGTCAAGCTCCTCCTCAAGAAGGGCTTTTCCCGCGTTCTAGTCGAGCGGGGTGCGGGGCAAGAAGCCCAGTTCTTAGATGAGGCTTACGAGCAGGCTGGTGCCCAGACTGTGGACCGCCGAAGCGTCTTCTCCCAAAGCGACATCTTGCTCAAGGTGCGGGCGCTCAGCATCGAGGGCAAGGATGCTGAGGTCGATGCCATCCGAGAGGGTGCCACTGTCATCTCCATGCTCTACCCCGTGCAGAATAGGCCGACTGTCGAGCGCCTAGCTTCTCGAAAGGCCACTGCATTCGCAATGGACATGATTCCTCGCATCTCTCGAGCTCAAGTCTTTGACGCGCTAAGTTCCATGGCAAACATTGCTGGATACAAGGCTGTCTTGGAGGCTTCGAATCATTTTGGGCGCTTTCTCACTGGTCAAGTCACTGCTGCTGGAAAGATACCTCCTTGCAAGGTACTTGTTATTGGAGCTGGCGTTGCAGGTTTGAGTGCTATCGCTACTGTAAGTATCGTGTAAGCTTGAGGGAGAAGGCTACTAACCTGAAAAAACAGGCCCGCCGCATGGGCGCAATCGTCCGCGGTTTTGACACGCGCTCTGCAGCACGTGAGCAGGTCCAGTCTCTTGGTGCTGAATTCATCGAAGTCGACATCAAAGAGGATGGATCTGGTGCTGGCGGTTATGCCAAAGTCATGTCCAAGGAATTCATCGAAGCTGAAATGAAACTCTTTTACGAACAGTGTCGGGAAGTCGACATTGTTATTACCACTGCCCTCATTCCCGGAAAGCCTGCCCCTAAGCTCATCACAAAGGCAATGCTCGGTGCAATGAAGCCCGGTTCCGTCGTAGTCGACCTGGCTGCTGAAGCTGGCGGCAATTGTGAAGCCACGGTTCCCGGAGAGCTGGCCAAATATGAAGGAGTCAAGGTTATTGGTGGGTAAAGATACTTGCTGAAGATGTTCGATGCTGACTATATGCATAGGATACACTGATCTTCCATCCCGCTTGCCAACTCAGTCGTCTACTCTTTACTCGAACAACGTGACCAAATTCCTGCTTTCGCTGACCCCAAAGGATAAAAAGGAGAAGTACTATGACGTTGATCTCACTGATGAAGTCACTCGTGGAGCCATTGTCACCTACAACGGTCAAATCCTGCCCCCAGCGCCACGTCCTGCTCCTCCACCGGCTCAGGCCAAGCCTGCCCCATCACCCGCTGACCAAGTCGCCAATACTGTTGCTTTGACGCCGTGGCAGACTCAGACTAGACAGGTAGCAACTGTGACAGCTGGTATGACCAGCGCGCTTGCCCTCGGAAAACTCACCGGCCCACTGTTCATGTCCAATGCTTTCACGTTCGCTCTGGCCAGTCTTATCGGTTATCGCGTTGTATGGGGAGTGGCACCAGCATTGGTAAGCGATCCTTGCACAAAAGGCGTGTGAAAGACAGAACACTGATATTTTCAACTTCCACTTAGCACTCTCCACTGATGAGCGTCACGAATGCGATCTCTGGAATGGTAGGTGTAGGAGGTCTGTTCGTCATGGGTGGCGGCTACTTCCCGGAAACAATTCCACAAACGCTCGGAGCTTTGTCGGTGCTACTTGCATTTGTTAATGTCTCAGGCGGTTTTGTCATCTCCAAGAGGATGCTAGATATGTTCAGGCGCCCCACGGACCCCAAAGAATATCCCTGGTTATATGCTATCCCGGCAGCCTTGTTCGGCGGAGGCTACATTGCGGCAGCCTCGACTGGTATGGCTGGTCTTGTGCAAGCAGGCTACCTTGTCAGTAGCCTTTTGTGCATGACCTCATTGTCAGGGCTTGCATCGCAAACGACAGCTCGCCGGGGGAACATTCTGGGTATACTTGGTGTCTTCTCTGGTATCCTTGCTTCGCTAGCGGCCGTTGGCTTTACACCCGATGTGCTCACACAGTTCGCTGGATTGGCTACGGTGGGAACCATTGCTGGTCTCGTAATTGGACGGCGGATTACTCCGACATCTCTTCCCCAAACAGTGGCAGCGCTACACTCTGTCGTTGGTCTTGCTGCAGTCCTGACTAGTATCGGCAGTGTTCTTGGGCACACTGGTGACATTTCGACCCTCCATATGGTTTCGGCATACCTCGGTGTTCTCATTGGTGGAGTCACATTCACTGGGTCGATTGTAGCCTTTTTGAAGCTGGCCGCAAAGATGAGCTCGAGGCCACTGGCACTGCCCGGACGTCATCTCATCAACAGCTCGCTGTTGGGTGCCAATTTTGCGACCATGGGTGCGTTTTTGGCGTACGCACCAGGCGCGCCTATGATAGGTGCGGCATGTCTTGTGGGCAATGCCGTCCTATCTTTCATCAAAGGTTACACAACAACGGCTGCCATCGGCGGGGCGGACATGCCTGTGGTCATCACTGTGTTGAATGCGTATTCCGGGTTCGCTCTCGTCGCCGAAGGATTCATGCTAGACAACTCGCTGCTAACGACTATTGGCGCTCTGATCGGAGTCTCCGGTTCTATTCTCTCGTACATCATGTGTGTGGCCATGAACAGGTCCCTCACAAACGTCTTGTTTGGTGGTATAGCGCCAACAGCGCAGTCTCAATCCAAGGTTGAAGGGGAGATAACCAAGACGACGGCCGACGAGACAGCCGAAGCCCTTGTCAACGCAGAGAACGTCATCATT
This sequence comes from Bipolaris zeicola 26-R-13, assembly GCF_000523435.1. Lineage (NCBI taxonomy): Eukaryota > Fungi > Ascomycota > Dothideomycetes > Pleosporales > Pleosporaceae > Bipolaris > Bipolaris zeicola. The sequence continues at coordinate 72,382 of NW_006912162.1, forward strand.
GTAGTAGGATACGGAATGGCGGTGGCCAAAGCGCAATATGGGCTTGCTGAGTTTGTGAGTATGCTACGTGCAAAGGGAGTCAATGTGCGCTTTGCTATCCATCCGGTCGCGGGTCGGATGCCTGGCCAATGCAACGTTCTGCTAGCTGAGGCCAGCGTGCCGTACGATATTGTGCTTGAGATGGATGAGATCAACGACGACTTTGCAGACACGGATGTCACGCTCGTGATTGGTGCAAACGACACGGTCAACCCGATTGCGCTGGAGCCCGGTAGCGCAATTGCAGGCATGCCGGTTCTGCACGCGTGGAAGAGTAAGCAGGTGGTCATTATGAAGCGCGGTATGGCCAGTGGATATGCCGATGTGCCGAATCCAATGTTCTTCATGGAGAATACGAAGATGTTGTTTGGCGACGCCAACGACAGCTGCAATGGTAAGTCAAGCTGCAAACTTTGGGTATGAGACTTGTGCTAACGGCGGGTCAGCTATTAAGCGCGCACTTGAAGAGAAGATCAAGGGGTTGTGAGTCTGTATATATGTAGATGGGGAACGTCGGGTGGACTGCGAGTGTTTTGGGTATTAGTTGTTGGTGAATGTTTGAAGTGTTTGCACATTTTGCATAATCAATGGCGAAGCGCCAGCCACATAATCGCTGGCTGGGCACATGTGAGACGACGTGATGGCGCACAACCAATGCCCCTTGTCGTAACGGCGACAAACAATCTTGTGGTAATTAATCGTCGCTGCCATGGGTTTCCAGTGCGCGAAGGAAGTGGACTCGGGTTGTCGCAGCGACCCTTGATCCTGGTCGTGGGCGGGAGCCGTGTTCCCGTGACTTGTGATAGTTTCAGCAAGTATACATAAGTAAGTATGTGAGATGACTGCTTGGCGACACGCACTGTCAGCGATGTCTAATGCGCAGTGAAAGTGTCCGACGGCCTAGGGCTTACGGGTGGTAAGGAATATCGGAGGGAGCTGTGGTGGGATGATGCATGGAGAGCAGAGCATGGACGGGCGAGGGCGTGATGATGCAGCGAGCGGGACCCCTCGGGCAAAAAGGAGCTAGCGCGGGTGCCTCATCGGCAGCGGATCGCACTTCTGTCACCATCGAAACCTGCCAGCACCTTGTACCCCTCTCTGTTTCTCTGCCCCAAACCTTGCGCTGATGGCCGCCGAGGGCGCCGGACCGCAAGCAGCTCGTCGACTGCCGCTATCAGGCGAATCCGAAGGTGCCGGCCTGGACGGCGAGGGCGCTGGCTGCCATGGCAGGGTTGGTGCAGGGCCGCCGGCGAAGTGGGGTCACGTGACGAGCGACTACGGCTGGCGCTTCGTTGCAGCGAGCAGACCCCAAATCGCGTTGCCCGCTAGAGCGTGAGGAGTAAAATCGAGTCCGTCCTGGCACTCGGCCTCTCCCACTGCATTGCCCCGGTACAGCCCTCCAGACACCCGCCCGAGCCCCAGACCATGGTCGTGTCCCCGCCAGACTTTGTCTTGTACTCCTCCATTCATCTGATCCTCGCCCTCTGAAGCTCGTCGACCTTTTGGCCCGCTCTCGACACACCCGCTCCCGCCCTCCCAGCTCCAAACCACGCCCACCCACGCCCACCAGAGAGAGCGCCCGCTGCGCGATCCCGCCCGCCGTGCCATTGAAGTCCTCCCATCTCTCCCTCACTCGTCGCCATCATCCTCCCCACACCATCTGCTCGTCCGTTCCCACCTCCTACCACGCCCGGCCGCACGCCCTCGCAGGCGCACCCAACCCCATCCCGCCCGCGACCTCCCTCGTCGCTCATCTACCTTCCACCTGTCGCACGTAGACACGCACCACTACCCGACACGCAATGTCGCCGCGACGCTCATCGCGGGCCCGTACCACCCAGCCCCCGCCCAGTGGCGCATCACACAGCAACTCGTCGTCTTCCGTCTCATCAGCGCGTACCGAGCGTGCGTCACGAACAAACACCAAACAGACGTCACCACCAAAGTCGTCGACTCCACACTCGCTCTCCTCGGAAGAGCCCGAGGAGCCCTCTCACGATGCACTGCCCGAGCCGCCCTTGACACGCCGCCGAACACGCGAACACGACAATGACGAGGACGAGCCCACCAAGCTCGACGACGAGCTCGAAGACGACATAGCAGAAGAAGATGAAGTCACCCGATGCGTCTGTGGCTATCAAGATTATCCGGGTCTGCCATCCGATTCACTCAAGGCTGGCATGTCTCTAGCTGATTTAGAGGCGCAAGCTGACGAGCTCGGCGGTCTTTTCATCCAATGCGATGTCTGCAAGGTATGGCAACACGGCGGATGCGTGGGCATCATGGACGAAGCTGCCAGCCCAGACGAATACTTTTGCGAAGAGTGCAGAAAGGACCTCCACAAGGTTTCGACAAGTCCAAAAGGGTACGTATTTTGTCTGATCTGTTAGCTGTCGCATGTTTGAGACCCGGCGTCGAGACTCGTGTTACTAGCCGATTTTTCGCGACAAAGCAAACATGGCTAACGAAATCGTCGCAACAGTCAAAAATACTCCCGCTACCTCCCCGTCTACGACCAGCAACATGGCAAGCATCGCAAGTCGTCAGTCTCCAAAGAATCCGAGGGCAACTCGGCCAAGGACAAGGATCGCAACAACAGAGCGAGCGTGGATTCCTTTGGGAAGCGTAGGTCGACTATGAACAGTCGAGCCGCGTATGACGAAGATGAGGTGCTACGAAAGGTACTCGAAGAAAGCAGACACGAGGGTGGCACAACTTCGGAGACTGGAAACCGGAAGAAGCGAAGTCGCGGCGATAGCGAAGAGTGCGTTTCAATTGCTGCTTCACAAACCACCGGCATTTCAGCTGACAAGCTTTGCTACAGAACAAAGCCAGAAATCAAACGACAGCGCACAGGTTCGCGCTCTCCAAGCAATTCGCCAGTCCTGGAGTCCGAAGACGACAGCACAAAAGCTTCAGCGCCAAAACAGAAGCCACGCGGAGCTGCAGCAAAGAGCCAGCGGGAAAAGGAACAGCGTGACAAGGAGCGCGAAAACCAACGCAACGAAGCCGCAAATAGGCGCAAAGGGCGCGCCGAGCGAAGAAAGGGCGATGGTACGTTGCAACCCGTGGCGAGATGATTCATTGGCTAACAGGTGTATAGAACCCGAAGATTCAGAGCCCACACCCACACCCGCCGCTGAAGAACCTGCGATGCTTCCACAAGCGACCGAAGCTACGCCGCCCGAGCCGCCTGCTGCTGAACCTAAACCTGTGCCTGCCCCACGAAGAGGCGGTCGCCCTCCCCAAAAGGCCCGTGGCCGGCTTGGGCGGAACCAATATTCGAGAGACACCGTCCCTGCTACTAACGGTACTTCGCCCAAAAACGATGTGGCTCAATCACCACAGGCAACCACCACGAACGGTGCGAGCAATGGCCACGATAGCAGCGACGGTGCGGCGGGCAACAAACCCACCAAGACGAAGAATTGGCGCCTGCAAAAGCTCTCTTGGAATGACATACGAAGGCCAGCAGGAGCTATGCAGAGCTACATTGCGCAGCGACAGGTCGAGATGGCCACAGCCGAAAAACATGTTAGCCTTGCGCCTGCTGTACAACTCACAACTGCCGCAACCAACGGCGATGGCAAAGACGATGACGCAGATCTGGCCAAGTTCAAGGACCTCAGCACAACTCAGATGATGGACTTTTTGAGCCGAGACCTCGTACACTGGCAACAGATGATATCCGAACCCATGGACAAGTCACCGAGACCATGACTCCCACCTCCTTCCTTTTTCCTTATACTATAACTACTGGGGCGTATATTGGTGAAAACAAAGCCACCATTGCATTTGGGCATATTGGCAGGCGTTTTCTTTTTTCGTTTTTTCGTGGTGTGGTCTGCATATCTTTTTTTCTCGCTCGCGACACGGATACCCTCCACTTTGTGACCTGTTCTCTTTTTTTTACTCGCGCGACGCGACGCGCTGGAGGAACTGGCTGTCTTTTTTCTACTGTTCAATTGTAACCTACGACTCTCATTGCTATGGGACCTCTTTTTTTTCTCATTTTTCTGTTGATGTAAACCTGTATGTAGGGTCGTGTGTTCCTCATCGAACTTCAATTCAAAGACGTTTTGGATGTTGGGAGGGTTTAAAAAACACCATGTTGAAAATGCCGGTAAGGGGAAAGGGGGGAACTTGGTTAGGTTGGGTTCGGTTTGGATTGGTTAGGTGATGAATATATATATATATATATATATAAAACTGGCTAACTATTGGATTGCTGTATCGTTTAACCTCATTACATTTCTTGTTCTGTTCACTCGTCTTTCCCCAACTTCACCTCCAAAACCCCCATCCCAGGGTTTCCCTTGAGCAACTCCACCACGGCACTAATATTATCTTCCGTCAAAACAGTATATTCAGGCCATAATTTCTCCCGCCCCTTGACATCCCAGTGGATTTTGAATTCTTGGATTTGCTCTGCCGGGCCATCTTTGGCTTTGTGCTTTGCCATGACTTTTTGTTTGTGTTAGCGAGCGGGCGGAAGTGAGGAAGTAAGGAAGGTGGTTGGGGTGGGGGGAGGTTGAATGGAAAAAGGGGAATTAGGAGAGGAGAGGAGGCGTACATTCCGCACAGTTCGGACTACTAGCGATAGTACTTGTGATTTGCTTGTTCAGCGCTTTCAGCGAGACTTTGGCGCTCGTGTCTAGGAGGAGGAAGTCGTGGCGGTTGGAGGGGGGCAAGGTGAAGAGGAGGGGGAGGTATGATGATGATGACATCTTTTTGCTTCTCTCCTCTTTTTTTTCCTTTTCCTTTCTTTAAAATATCCCTTTTGTTCAGCGTGCTTCGTCTCTTTTATATCCAGATATTCAAATTCGACGACTGACGTTAGTATTGTTAGGCGCAAGTGATGATGAAGAGAGTAAAAGCGAGAAATTGGGAGGGGGCTATGATGTAAATAAGAACTTGGCTGTGTTTTCTTTTTTACGTCAATGTACTTAGAAGTTCCCGTCCCCCCCTCCCCCCCTCCATATCCCCCCTTTAATTCCCTGGTTCTCCCTCCCTGTTCTGCGACTCCAGCGTACGTATTCTTGGTTGCTGTTGCAGCGAGTGTGAGACGGAGATACGTCATAGGACGCTAGCTTGTTTAGGTGGTGATCGGCGCGGATTAGACAGGGATGCTGGGGTTGCCCCGCTTTGCTTACATGTGTGCATCTTGGGCTATTTGGGTAAGGAAGAACGCTGGAGAGCGTGTGCCTGAGGCGTGAGTTGATTGAACGTAAATCGGATAGTTAACGTGTTCCACCAGTAAGCGGCCCACCCCAGTAAGTGGTCCACCCCACCAAACCTGACACGACTCTCCACACAATCACCACAATGCCGCGACAACAACGCTCTATACAGACTTCTCGTGAAGCTAGAGTACTTCTAGCATCTCGTGCGCTTCAAGA